>NC_135819.1:28930118-29107092 GCF_964213995.1 Mustelus asterias
GGGTTGGGGGGGGGGGGTGGAGGGGGTTGGGGGGGGTGGAGGGGAAGGGGAGGGGGTGACTCACCCCCGCCCCGGCCTACCCTCTCACCCTCTTCTTACCGCTTTTGCCTTTCCTCTTCTTCTTCTTTTTCTTCTTGGTGCTCTCTTCCGCCACCTCGTCCTCTTTTTCCTCCGGGCCGCCGTTGAGCAGCTGCTGCCTGTCAACCGCTCCCTCTCCGCCGCCGCCTCCGGCCTCCACCCTCACCGCCTGCTCCGCCATCTTGGGTCGAGCCCGCCGGGAGAGCGCCGCCGCGCATGCGCGGGGCTGGGCGGCACGTGTCTGCCGCGCGTGTTGTCGGGATATTACGGTAAAGGGCAGGTCCCGTAATTACGGTAGAGGAGGCGCAGCCACCCTGAAGGTTGTCAACCAGCTCCTGCTTCATGCCAGGGTGCTGAGTAGCCTAAAAAGAGGGCCAGGGTGCTGAGTATCTGCAACATTTGATGCTGCTATTTTATCCTAACCAGCTTTAGCGAGGCAAAATGTGGAAAGTTGGTGCAGGAATCAGGAGAGGTGTTTCAATATTCACCAACGAGCTGAAAGATTTAGGGATTCTGGAGTCATGGGCCTGGGCGAGTCTCCCCAGACAGCACTGCAGGCAGACTTGCCAAACTTATTCAAAACTGAATTAGTGCTTCATAGTGTTTCATGGAGCCTGCTCATAGGCAGTACAATGGTTGGCACTGCTGTCCCACAGTGCCAGGGACCTGGGTTCAATTCCCGGCTTGGGTCACTGTCTGTGTGGAGTTTGCACATTCTCCCCGTGTCTGTGGGTTTCCGGATGCTCTGATTTCCTCCCACAGTCTGAAAGATGTGCTGGTTAGGTGTTAAGTTCACCATAAGTGTATCCGAACTGGCACCGGAACATGGCGACCAGAGGATTTTCACAGCAACTTCATTAAGTGTTAATATCAGCCTACTTGTGACAATAATAAATAAACTTTAGAGATGTGCAGGTTAGGTAGATACACTGTGCTAAATTGCCCTTAGTGTGCCAAGATGTGTAGGTTAGATGAATTAGCCATGGTAAATGTGTGGGAGAGGGCGTGGGGAGGATACTGTGCCAGAAAGTCGGTGCAGACTTGAAGGGCCAAATGGCCTCCTTCTGCACTGTAGGATTTCTCTGATTCCATAGCCATCAGGTCCTGAAGCGGCAATTGAACTCAGATCCTTTGACCCAGAGATGGAGATGCAAACCATGACACCTTTTACAGACAAGGGAGTCAAAGGTTATCGAGGTCAGACTGGAAAGTGGAGTTGAGGCCACAGTCAGATCGGCTCTGATCTTGTAGAATGGCAGAACAGGCAATAAACGCTTCAGGTTTTCAGAACTCTGAGAAATGGGTCATATTCAACTCACACCTTCACTCTGTACACAGCTGATGCCAGAGCTGCTGAGTATTTTCCAGCACTTTGTACTTATTTCAAATTTTCAGCATCCACAGTATTTTGTCTTTATGTAAGAGTTTATTCATTATGTGTATGAGATTTGGCCTTGATATTCTAATCTTTGTCATTTTAATTTTAAATCAGTTAGTTGTTTTGACTTCTAAAGCTGTGTCATTTACCATGTTCCTGTGACACACCTTGGGACGTTGCATTGTGTTAAAGGGCGGCACGGTAGCACAGTGGTTAGCGCTGCTGCTTCACAGCTCCAGGGACCTGGGTTCAATTCCCGGCTTGGGTCACTGTCTGTGTGGAGTTTGAACATTCTTCCTGTGTCTGCGTGGGTTTCCTCCGGGTGCTCCGGTTTCCTCCCACAGTCCAAAGATGAGCGGGTTAGGTTAATTGGCCATGCTAAATTGCCCCTTAGTGTCCCGGGATGCGTAGGTTAGAGGGATTAGTGGGTAAATATGTGGGGAAATGGGGATAGGGTCTGGGTGGGATTGTGGTTGGTGCAGACTCGATGGGCCGAATGGCCTCTTTCTGCACTGTAGGGTTTCTGTGGTTAAAGGCACTAGTGACAAAGGCCTAACTTGTTGCTGCATCTGGATTTGGTCAACCCAGAGCTTAAAGATTTGCAGGCAGAGAGGGAATGGGTGACTGCCAGACATTCAAATTAGGAGCAGGAGTAGGCCACCTGGCCCCTCAAGCCTGCTCCGCCATTCAATGAGATCATGGCTGATTTGATTGTAACCTCAACCTCACATTCCTGTCTACCCCCAATTAACCTTTCACCCCCTTGTTAATCACAAATCTATCTAACTCAGCCTTAAAGTGTTCAAAGACTCTGCTTCCACTGCCTTTTGAAGAAGAGAGTTCCAGAGACTCATAGCGCTCTGAGAGAAAAAAATCCTCCTCACCTCTGTCTTAAATGGATGACCGTTTATTAACAGTGACCCCCTAGTTCTAGATTCTCTGACCAGAGGAAACGTTCTCTCCACGTCCACCCTGTCAAGATTCCTCAGGATCTTAAAGGTTTCAATCAAGTCGCCTCTTACCCCTCTAAACTCTAATGGATTCAAATCCAGCCTCTCCAACCTTTCTTCATAAGACAACCCACCCATTTCTTTTATTAGTCCAGTAAACTTTCTCTGAACCACTTCTAACATATTTACATCTGGTACGGTGGCAGAGTGGTTAGCACTGCTGCTTCACTGCCGGGGACCCAGGTTCGATTCCTGGCTTGGGCCATTGCCTGTGGAGTCTGCACATTCTCCCCGTGTCTGTGTGGATTTCCTCTGGATGCCCCAGTTTCCTCCCACAATCTGAAAGACGTGCTGGTTAGGTGCATTGGCCGTGCTGAATTCTCCCTCAGTGTTACCCGAACAGGCGCCGGAGTGTGGCAACTAGGGAATTTTCACAGTAATTTCATTGCAGTGTTAATGTAAGCCGACTTATGACAATAATAAATAAACTTTAAATGAGACCAATACTCTGCACAAAACTCTAGATGCTGTGTACAACTGAAGCATAATCTCCCTATTCAATATATTCAATTCCCCTCACAATAAGCAATAACATTCTATTATCCTTCCTAATTATTTGCTATAATTGTATACTAACCTTTTGTGATCCATGCACTAGGATGCCCAGATCCCTCTGCACCTCCAAGCTTTGCAATCTCTCACCATTTAAATAATAAACTTCTTTTCTATTTTTTCTGCTAAAATGGGCAATTTGACATTTTCCACATTATACTTTCAGAGTTTTGCCCACTCTGCTATCTATGTCCCTTTCTAGCCTTCTTACATCCTCCACAATATATTTTCCTAGCTCTATTTGTGTCATCAGCAAATTTAGCACTCATACCTTCATCCCTTCATCAAAGTCATTTGTGTAAATTGTAAAACATTGAGGTCCCAGCACTGATCCCTGTGGCACTCCGCTCATCACATCCTGCCAACCAGAAAATGATCCATTTATGCCAACTCTCTGTTTCCTGTTAGCCAGCCAATCTTCAATCCATGCTAATGTGTTACCTCCTATGACGTGAGATTTTATTTTCCTGGTCCTGTGAAATGATGATGTGGAGATGCCGGCATTGGACTGGGGTAAACACAGTAAGAGTTTTAACAACACCAGGTTAAAGTCCAACAGGTTTATTTGGTAGCAAATGCCATTAGCTTTCGGATTAGTAGCTAATGGCATTTGCTACCAGATAAACTTCATAGAACAAGAAATCATAGAACCCCTATAGTACAGAAAGAGGCCAATCGGCCCATCGAGTCTGCACCGACCACAATCCCACCCAGGCCCTACCCCCATATCCCTACATATTTTACCCACTAATCCCTCTAACCTACTCATCTCAGGACACTAATGGGCAATTTTAGCATGGCCAATCAACCTAACCCGCACATCTTTGGACTGTGGGAGGAAACCGGAGCACCCGGAGGAAACCCACGCAGACACGAGGAGAATGTGCAAACTCCACACAGACAGTGACCCGAGCCGGGAATCGAACCCAGGACCCTGGAGCTGTGAAGCAGCAGTGCTAACCACTGTGCTACCGTGCCGCCCCATATATCAACCAGTTCCCCTTTATCCACAGCACATGGGACTCCTTCAAAGAACACCAATAAATTGGTTAAACATTATTTCCCTGTCACAAAACCATGTTGGGGGCGGCACGGTAGCACAGTGGTTAGCACTGCTCCTCACAGCTCCAGGGACCCGGGTTCAATTCCGGCCTCGCATCAGTGCCTGTGTCTCCTCCGGGTGCTCCAGTTTCCTCCCACACTCCAAAGATGTGCAGGTTAGGTTGATTGGCCATGCTAAAATTGACCCTAGTGTCAGGGGGATTAGCAGGGTAAATATGTGGGGTTACGGGAATAGGGCCTGGGTGGGATTGTGGATGGTGCAGATTCAATGGGCCGAATGGCCCCCTGTACTGTAGAGATTCTACGATTTTATTCTATGTTGACTCTGCCTGATTTCCTTGAATTTTTCCAGGTGTCCCGCTATAACTTCTTTAATGATGGCTTCTAATATTTCCCTATGACAAATGTTAATCTAACTGATTTATAGTTTCCTGCCTTCTGTCTCTCTCCCTTTGAATAGAGGAGTTACATCTGCTATCTTCCAATCTAATGGACCCTTCTCCAAATCTAGGGAATTTTGGAAATTTAAAACCAATGCATCAACTATCTCAATAGTCACTTTCAAGACCTTACGGTGAATTGCAGTGAGCGAAGGGATTAAAGAAGGAAATTAGGAGAGCCAGAAGGGGTCACGAGAAGGCCTTGGCAAGTAGAATTAAGGAAAACCCTAAGGCGTTCTATAAATATGTGAAGAGTAAAATGATGAGACGTGAAGGAATAGGGCCCATAAAAGGTGAAGGCGGGAAAATCTGTACGGAACCAGTAGAAATGGCAGACGTGCTTAATGAGTATTTTGTCTCGGTTTTCACAGAGGAGAAGGACCTGGGTGGATGTACTGCGGGCTTGCGGTGGACTGAAAATATTGAGTATGTGGACTTTAAGAAAGAGGTTGTGCTGGAATCTTTGAATGGCATCAAGATAGATAAGTCGCCGGGTCCGGATGGGATGTACCCCAGGTTACTGTGGGAGGCGAGGGAAGAGATTGCAGAGCCTCTGGCAATGATCTTTGCGTCGTCGATGGAGACGGGGGAGGTGCCGGAGGATTGGAGGGTTGCGGATGTGGTTCCTATTTTCAAGAAGGGGAATAGGGATAGCCCAGGAAATTACCGACCGGTGAGTCTAACCTCAGTGGTTGGTAAGCTGATGGAGAAGATCCTGAGGGACAGGATTTATGAGCATTTAGAGAGGTTTAGTATGCTCAAAAATACTCAGCATGGCTTTGTCAAAGGCAGATCGTGCCTTACGAGCCTGGTGGAGTTCTTCGAAAATGTGACTAAACACATTGACGAAGGGAAAGCGGTAGATGTGGTTTATATGGATTTTAGCAAGGCGTTCGATAGGGTCCCCCATGCGAGGCTTCTAGAAAAAGTGAGAGGGCATGGGATCCAAGGGGCTACTGCCCTGTGGATCTAGAACTGGCTTGCCCAAAGGAGGCAGAGAGTGGGTATAGATGGGTCTTTTTCTAAATGGAGGTCGGTCACCAGTGGTGTGCCCCAGGGATCTGTTCTGGGACCCTTGCTGTTTGTCATTTTCATAAATGACCTGGATGAGGAAGTGGAGGGATGGGTTGGTAAGTTTGCCGACGACACAAAGGTTGGTGGGGTTGTGGGTAGTCTGGAGGGATGTCAGAAGTTACAGAGGAACATAGATAGGATGCAAGACTGGGTGGAGAAGTGGCAGGTGGACTTCAACCCAGATAAATGCGTAGTGGTCCATTTTGGCAGGTCAAATGGGATGAAGGAGTACAATATAAAGGGACAGACTCTTAGTACTGTAGAGGATCAGAAGGACCTTGGGGTCCGGGTCCATCGGACTCTAAAATCGGCCCCGCAGGTGGAGGAGGTGGTTAAGAAGGTGTATGGTGTGCTGGCCTTTATCAATCGAGGGATTGAGTTTAGGAGTCCGGGGATAATGATGCAGCTATATAAGACCCTCGTCAGACCCCACTTGGAGTACTGTGCTCAGTTCTGGTCGCCTCATTACAGGAAGGATGTGGGAAAGATTGAAAGGGTGCAGAGGAGATTTACAAGGATGTTGCCTGGATTGAGTGGCATGCCTTATGAGGATAGGCTGAGGGAGCTTGGCCTTTTCTCCTTGGAGAGACGTAGGATGAGAGGAGACCTAATAGAGGTATATAAGATGTTGAGAGGCATAGATCGGGTGGACACTCAGAGGCTTTTTCCCAGGGTGGAAATGGCTGCTACGAGAGGACACAGGTTTAAGGTGCTGGAGGGTAGGTACAGGGGAAATGTTTGGGGGAAGTTTTTCACACAGAGGGTGGTGGGCGAGTGGAATTGGCTGCCGTCAGTGGTGGTGGAGGCAAACTCAATAGGGTCTTTTAAGAGACTCCTGGATGAGTACATGGGACTTAATAGGATGGAGGGTTATAGGTAGGCCTAAAAGGTAGGGATATGTTCGGCACAACTTGTGGGGCCGAAGGGCCTGTTTTGTGTTGTAGTTTTTCTATGTTTCTATGAGTCCCCTGAGTGCATCACGCTGATGTCTTCATTCTAGTACAAGGGCAGAGGATAAGGGGCAGCAAATTTAAAACAGAGTTGAGGAGAAACTACTTCTCCCGAAGGGTTGTAAATCTGTGGAATTCGCTGCCCCAAGTGCAGTGGATGCTGGAACAGTGAGTAAATTTAAGGAGGAGTGAGACAGATTTTTAATTGGTAATGGGTTGAAGGGTTATGGGGAGAAGGCAGGAAAATGGGAATGAGGAGCATATCCGCCATGATCGAATGGCGGAGTGGACTCGATGGGACAAATGGCCTCATTCTGCTCCTATATCTTTTGAACTTATGAATATTTGAAAGGAGTCAAATTATTTTTATGGGGCTGGCGGAGCGGAAATGAACCAAGTGCCCGAAGGATAATCTGGGACCCTACCCTCCATGCCAACCTCACGCCCCACACCCTCGACCTCATCCCCAGCCCCTTCTCTGACAGGCCGTCTATCTAGCCAGGCTCTGATGTAAACACCTCCTGTGCAGGAGTGCTGCTGTTCAGTTACATGAGCTCTGGGCTGCTTGATCGATTAATGGGGTTTCCTAATCCTATCATTTTAAAATCTCCTGGACTGCTTTAATAGTCACCGGGAGTTTGAGAGCGATTCCAGTCTCCTGGCCATCCCAAGAGGGTTGGAAACCTTAGACTGTGAGAGAGAGCAGTCCAAATGCTGTTGGGGGGGTTGGGAATGGTGGTGGGAGTATTGTTACTTACAGTGGCAGCCTCACAGATCCGTGCAGCTGTGATCTATCAGTTCCTGCTCAATTTCCAAACAGCCGAGCAGTGATGAGTAACATAAATGATCAGTTTGGAAGCATATCAAATGATAGTCAGCCAACATATATGTCAGAAGTGTCAATTGGCCTGCCAAAGCTGTGGGAAGCAGAAGAGAGAATACTCAATGTCAGTCCATTCTTGGAAAGGGTTCAAGAAATTTAAGGTGCCGTCAGCATTTATTCCACAAATACGTATCTTTTAAATATATTTCCGGGAACAGCACATGAGCTACTCAGTATTAACAGGGCCAGTTGCAGTTATCTGTCTTGGTCTCAGGACAGAATAACTTTACTCTGACCCTCCTCCAACTTCTGATGCCACCCTCTCCCCCCCCCCCCCCCTAACCTCCCACAGCTCACTTCTCCTCTTGCCAAGCTTTCACTGACAGGCAGACCTCTCCCCCATCACAGCCTCCCAATTGCCCCTCATCCCCCGACTGAGTCTGTGAGTCCCCTGATGCAAGCCTTTACTGCAGGGCTTGTGTCAGGGAACTCACAGACTGAGTCAGGGGGAGGAGGGACAATCTGGAGGCTGTGATGGGGAAGATGCATCCCGGTCCTCTTGAGGTGGAGTAGGTAGCGGGGCCTGGTGTCAGAACGAGTGGGAGGAAAATCTCGGGGTGCAGGAATGAGGAAGTTGATTGAGGAGCATTGTTATATTCCTACAGCATTCTGAATTCATTAGTCTCCAAATAACATTTCCAGTACGATTGACAAGGCAGAGCGATCTCTGCCAACTCACTGCGAGAGTAGCTGTCTTGTTTACCCATGGACTGTATCCTCCTGTTACTGATGGTGTGTATCAGGGGTCAAAATAATTCTTTTCAAGGGCTCTTCTTGAGATTTTCCTGAGAGCTATTTTTTCAGGGAGTAACTTTTGGATTTTAGGGACTTCTTTTACGTTCTCACTAACTCCTTTATTAGGTGATGCAATCATGCAGTAACATTATAGGATCATAAAATCATGCAGTGCGGAAGGAGGCCATTTCGCCATCGAGTCTGCACTGACCACAATCCCACCTAGGCCCTATCCCCGTAACCCCATGCATATACCCTTGCTAAGCCCCCTGATACTAAGGGTCAATTTAGCATGGCCAATCCCCCTAACCCACATATCTTTGAAATGTGGGAGCACCCGGAGGAAACCCACGCAGACACGGGGAGAACGTGCAAACTCCACACAGACAGTCACCCAAGCAGGGAATCGAACCCGGGTCCCTGGTGCTGTGAGGCAGCAGTGCCTCCGTTCCGCCCCAATTAATCAAACTTGGAATCTATAAATAGCTTGTTTATGTTGATTTATAAATAAATTAAATTTGCTACGGCTCTTCTGGGGGGTTTAAACTAATTTGTCAGGGGGATGGGAAAACGAGCTGTAGTCCAGAAGCCAGTGTTGAGTGTAACGAGGTACTGAGGAGGGTATCAAGGTCGCAGGAGTGTACCGGCAGACAGGAAGGTGGGTTGAAGTGTGTCTACTTCAATGCAAGGAACATCCGAAATAAGGTAGGTGAACTTGGAGCGTGGATTGGTACTTGGGACTATGATGTTGTGGCCATTACAGAGGCATGGTTAGAACAGGGACAGGAATGGTTGTTGGACGTCCCAGGGTATAGATGTTTCAGTAAGAGTAGGGAAGGTGGTAAAAGAGGTGGAGGAGTAGCATTGTTAATCAAGGATAGTTTAACGGCTGCTGAAAGGCAGTTCGAGGGGGATCTGCCGACTGAGGTAATATGGGCTGAAGTTAGAAATAGGAAAGGAGCGGTCACATTGTTGGGGGTTTTCTATAGGCCCCCAAATAGTAATAGAGATGTGGAGGAGGAAATTGCAAAGCAGATTATGGATAGATGTGGAGGTCACAGGGTAGTTGTCATGGATGACTTTAACTTTCCAAATATTGATTGGAACCTTTATAGGTCGAATAGTTCGGATGGGGCAGTTTTTGTACCATGTGTGCAGGAGGGTTTCCTGACACAATATGTGGATAGGCCAACAAGAGGTGGGGCCACATTGGATTTGGTACTGGGAAATGAACTGGGCCAAGTGTTAGATTTGTTTGTGGGAGAGCACTTTGGAGATAGTGACCACAATTCGGTGTCTTTCATTATTGCAATGGAGAGGGATAGGGCCTTACGGCAGGGCAAGGTTTATAATTGGGGGAGGGGTAATTATGATGTGATTAGGCAAGAATTAGGGAGCATAAGATGGGAACAGAAACTGTCAGGGAAAGGCACAAATGAAAAGTGGAGCTTGTTCAAGGAACAAATACTGCGTGTCCTTGATAGGCATGTCCCTGTCAGGCAGGGAGGAAATGGTCAAGTGAGGGAACCATGGTTCACAAAAGAGGTTGAATGTCTTGTCAAGAGGAAAAAGGAAGCGTATCTAAGGATGAGAAAACAAGGTTCAGTTGGGTCGCTTGAGGGTTACAAGGTAGCAAGGAATGAGCTAAAAAAAGGGCTTAGGAGAGCTTGGAGGGGACATGAGAAGTCCTTGACGGGTCGGATCAAGGAAAACCCCAAGGCTTTTTACTCTTACGTGAGAAATAAAAGAATGACCAGGGTGAGGTTAGGGCCAGTCAAGGATAGTAGTGGGAACTTGTGCATGGAGTCAGAAGAGATAGGAGAGGCGATGAATGAATACTTTTCTTCAGTGTTCACCAAGGCGAGGGACCATGTTTTTGAGGATGAGAGTGGGACACAGGCTGATAGGCTGGAGGAGGTAGATGTTCTGAGGGAAGGTGTATTAGCAATTTTGAAAAGCCTGAGGGTCGATAAGTCCCCTGGGCCAGATGAAATGTATCCTAGGATTCTTTGGGAGGCAAGGGATGAGATTGCAGAGCCTTTGGCTTTGATCTTTGGGTTCCTCACTGTCCACAGGGGTGGTGCCAGAGGACTGGAGAGTGGCGAATGTTGTTCCTCTGTTCAAGAAAGGAAATAGTAATGACCCTGGTAATTATAGGCCAGTTAGTCTTACCTTCGGTGGTCGGTAAGTTAATGGAAAAGGTCCTGAGGGATAGGATTTATGACCATTTGGAAAGATGCAGCTTAATCCGGGATAGTCAGCACAGATTCGTGAAGGGTAAGTCGTGCCTCACAAATTTGATTGAATTTTTGAGGAGGTAACTAAGTGTGTTGATGAAGGTAGAGCAGTTGATGTCGTATACAAGGATTTTAGTAAGACGTTTGATAAGGTTCCCCATGGTCGGCTCATGAAGAAAGTAAGGAGGTGTGGGATAGAAGGAAATTTGGCCAATTGGATAAGTAACTGGCTATCTCATAGAAGACAGAGGGTGGTGGTGGATGGAAAATTTTCAGACTGGAGACCAGTTACCGGCGGTGTACCACAGGGATCAGTGCTGGGTCCTCTGCTATTTGTGATTTTTATCAATGACTTGGAGGAGGGGACTGAAGGGTGGGTCAGTAAATTTGCTGATGACACCAAGGTTGGTGGAGTAGTGGATGAGGTGGAGGGCTGTTGTAGGCTGCAAAGAGACATTGATAGGATGCAGAGCTGGGCTGAAAAATGGCAAATGGAGTTTAACACTGATAAGTGCAAGGTTATTCATTTTGGTAGGACAAATTTGAATGCGGATTACAGGGTCAACGGCAGGGTTCTGAGGAATGTGGAGGAACAGAGAGATCTTGGAGTTCATATCCATAGATCTCTAAAGGTTGCCACTCAAGTGGATGGAGCCGTGAAGAAGGCCTATAGTGTGTTAGCGTTTATTAACAGGGGATTTGAGTTTAAGAGCCGTGGTGTTATGCTGCAACTGTACAGGACCTTGGTGAGACCACATTTGGAATATTGTGTGCAGTTCTGGTCACCTCACTATAAGAAGGATATGGAAGCATTGGAGAGAGTGCAGAGGAGATTTACCGGGATGCTGCCTGGTTTGGAGGGTAGGTCTTATGAGGAAAGGTTGAGGGAGCTAGGGCTTTTCTCTTTAGAGCGGAGGAGGATGAGAGGCGACTTCATAGAGGTTTATAAGATGATGAGGGGGATAGATAGAGTGGATGTTCAGAGACTATTTCCTCGGGTGGGTGTAGCTGTTACTAGGGGGCATAACTATAGGGTTCATGGTGGGAGATATAGGAGGGATGTCCGAGGTCGGTTCTTTACGCAGAGAGTGGTTGGGGTGTGGAATGGACTGCCTGCTGTGATAGTGGAGTCAGACACTTTAGGAACTTTCAAGTGGTTATTGGATAGGCACATGGAGCACACCAGAATGATAGGGAGTGGGATAGCTTGATCTTGGTTTCGGACAAAGCTCGGCACAACATTGTGGGCCGAAGGGCCTGTACTGTGCTGTACTGTTCTATGTTCTAAATGATTAAAATCTCTATTTCCAAATGAAAGTTATCACTCTCTGGAATAAGGTAACTTATTAGGAATGAATCTAATATCTGCTCTTCCTTTTAAATAGCAATTGCAAGTAGTTAGCATGCTCCAGCTTTCTTTGGTTTTGTTCTGCTAATTTCATATTGCTTTCCCTCAATACTCATGTTTAAAGTGACTGCGGACAAACGCGGCAGGTTACTGACTTTCCAAGGTGACCCAACTGCACACAATACGCAGATTAATTATTTCGCACCAAGTTTACCATTATATAACAAATGCTTTAATTCACATAGTCTTCACATATTAGTGTTTTTCCCCAAGATAATGCACCTCCTGATATGATCATCCATGCTTTAATGAGACATAGATCTGAATCTCTCAGCACAGAAACACCCCAATTACCCTAAAGACACGGGGGCGGGGGGGGGGAGTTCGGGGGCAGGCTGAGAGAATGCAGGGAGAGGGATAAGTGAAGGTGTACGAGGGGAGAAGGCAGGAGGGACATAGGGAGGGGAAGATGTGGGAACAAAGTTGGGGGGGGGTAACATGGGGAAGGCAGGGTGGAACATGGGGCGGAGGGATCTTGGGGGGGGAAGGCAATCGGGTTATGTGGGGAGAGGTGGAATGCAGGACGTAATGTAAGGATGGGAGAAGGCAGGGTGTAATGTAGGAAAGGGGGAATAGGTGGATGTAGAGAGGGAAGAAGGCAGACGGACATAGGGAAGGCAGGAGGAACATGGGGAGGAAAGGACTGGGGGGAATATGAAGTGTGGGGGAACACAGGTTAAAGTGTTGAAAGGGGGAAGGCAGGGTAAGGGGGAGGGGGGAAGGCAGGGATTAAAGGGGGGAGGGCAGGGGTTAATTGGGAGGGGGTAATGGAGGGACAGGGAAGGTAGGGGGTAATGGGAGAGGGGGAGGCAGGGGGCAATGGAGGGACTGGGAAGGCAGGGGGTAATGGAGAGGCAGGGGGCAATGGGAAGGGGGCAGGGGATAATGGGGAAGGAAGGGGGTAATGTGGAGGGGGAGGCAGGGGGTAATGGGGTGGGGGGAGGCACAGAGTATTGGGGAAGGGGGGAAGGCAGGGGATAATAGGGGAGGGGGAAGGCAGGCGGTAATGGGGTGGGGCAGAGGATAATGGGGTGGGGGCAGTGGGTAATGGGGTGGGGGCAGGGGGGTAATGTGGAGGGGGAGGCAGGGGGTAATGGGGTGGAGGCAGGGGTTAATGGGGTGGGGCAGTGGGTAATGGGTTGGGGGCAGGGGGTAATGTGGAGGGGGAGGCAGGGGGTAATGGGGTGGAGGCAGGGGTTAATGGGGGAAGGCGGGGTAATGGGATGGGAGCAGGGGGGTAATGTGGAGCGGGGAGGGCCTCTCTTAAAGTGCTCTTCCATCTATTTCTGTCTTTGATAATTCGAACTGTAGCTGTGAGGGACAGCTCGGTGGATAGGATATTGGTATGTAGATAGGCTGGAAAATTGGGCGGGGATCCTGGATTCAGGATTCAATCCCGGACCGGGGAGCGGCGCGGGCTTGGAGGGCCGAAGGGCCTGTTCCTGTGCTGTATTGTTCTTTGTTCTTTGTTCTTTGAACTGTTTGGATTATGGACTGTGAAGGTGCTATATGAATGTCAGTTGGTATTATTCTAAAGATATAAACAATTATTCTGTGTCCCACTCATATAACTCTCCTGTATTTTGAGGTTCTGTGCATACAAACCAACACTGCAGGTTTCTCCTTTCTAAATCTACGCCCGTAATGGTGACCACGTCTAGCTATGTCTTACTGGCAATAGTAAGAGTTTTAACAACACCAGGTTAAAGTCCAACAGGTTTATTTGGTAGCAAATACCATAAGCTTTCGGAGCGCTGCCCCTTCATCAGATGGAGTGGAAATGTGCTCTCAAACAGTGCACAGAGACACAAAATCCTGGCAATGTACAGTGGGTGCAAATGAAGGTGCAGTCGCTGCTGGGGGCAATTTCCTTCTTCTTCTCTCCTTTTCCATGCTGGCTTTTTGCTCAGTCTCAAAGGTGATTGTAACACTCCCAATGTAGCATATCCAGGCAGCATGATCTAGGGCCAAGAGAGAAAATGCTGGAAAATCCCAGCAGATCTGGCAGCATCTGTAAGGAGAGAAAAGAGCTGACATTTCGAGTCCAGATGACTCTTTGTTAAAGCAGCTTTGACGATATGTGGAGGTGATGGCCTAGTGCTATTATCGCTAGACTATTAATCCAGAAACTCAGCTCAGGTTCTGGGGACTCGGGTTCGAATCCCGCCATGGCAAATGCTGGAATTTGAATTCAATAAAAAATATCTGGAATTAAGAATCTACTGATGACCATAAAACCATTGTCGATTGTCGGAAAAATCCATCTGGGTCGCTGATGTCCTTCAGGGAAGGAAATCTGCCATCCTTACCTGGTCTGGCCTACATGTGACTCTAGAGTCACAGCAATGTGGTTGACTCTCAACTGCCCTCGGCCAACTAAGGATGGCCAATAAATGCTGGCCAGCCAGCGATGCCTGTGTCCCATGAATGAACAAAAAAATATATAGAGGGGCTGGTCAGATGGGCAGGACAATGTCAAATGAAATTTAAACCTGAAAAGAATGAGGTGATGAAATTCGGGAGGACTATTCAGGCAAAGGAAACACAATGAATGACAGGACTTTAGGAATCAGAGGGACCTTGGTGTGCATATCCATAGATCTCTGAAGGCAGCAGGACAGGTACATAAGATGGATAAGAAGGTAGATGGGATACTTGCTGAGGCATTGAATATAAGAGCAAGGAGGTTATGATGGAACTGTATAAAACACTGGTTAAGCCACAACTATAATACTGTGTGCAGTCTGGTCGCCACACTTTCGGAAGGATGTGATTGCACTAGAGAAGGTGCAGAGGAGATTCACCAGGATATTACCTGGGCTGGAGTGTTTCAAATATTAAGAGAGATTGGTTAGGCTGAGGTTGTTTTCCTTGGAGCAGAGAAAGCTGAGGGGGAACCTGATTGACATGTATAATATTATGAGGGGCATAGATAGGGTGGATAGGAAGGAACTTATCCCCTTAGCTGAGGGGTCAATAACCAATTGGCACAGATTTAAGTTAAGGGGCAGGACATGTATAGGAGATGTGAGGAGGGTGGTGGGAATCTGAAACTCACTGCCTGAAAGGGTGGTAGAGGCGGGAACCCTCACAACATTTAAGGAGCATTAAATGAACACTTGAAATGCCAACGCATACAAGGCTACGGGCCAAATGCTAGAAAATGGGATCAGAATAGATAGGTGTTTGATGGCCAGCATGGACATGATGGGCTGAAGGGCCTCTTTCCATGCTGTAAAATTCTATGGATAGAACTTTCCCAAAAAAATTCTACGGGCGCGATCTTACAACCTCATCCCGCCTGTCGGTCGGCACAGCGAGGTGCGAAGATTGTCCGCAGAGTGAGAAAATGGGCTTGTGCCCAGTTTCACACAGCACGGAGAGTTACCAGCACTGTTTTACCGGCGGGAAAGGCTTTGCACCCAAAAGGGGCATGAAGCTGATTTGCATATTAACGTCATGATTCACGTGACATTAATGTATTCAGCAAAGCTGTTTATGCCCTCACTGACAGTGAGCTCCTTGCTAGTCGGACCTCACTCTGGCGAGAATCACAGTGATGACCACACCAGGGGATCGGAGGCCATTGAAGCCCCTGGGTAGTCGGGACATGGCCAGGCAGTGGCCATTGGCAGAGCCAACATGACAGTGCCCACTGGACACCCTAGCACTGCCCACTGGCCACCATAACAGTAAGAAGTCTCACAACACCAAGTTAAAATCCAACAGGTTTATTTGGTAGCAAATGCCACTAGCTTTCGGAGCGCTGCCCCTTCGTCAGGTGGAGTGGGAGATGTGCTCACATATGCCCTGTTTGGGGGACGCTCTGTAAAGTCGGACCAGCAGGGGGGGCTATGCTGGGGCGGCATGATTGGCAGATGGGGGGGGTGATTGGCAAAGGGGGTGCATGGCACATGGGGATAGACTGGCAATGGGGGGGGCATGCAGGGTGGGCCACGGAGAGGATGGTGACAGGCAGTTCTTTGGAAGGGTCATGATGAGCTGATGCCGGCGACCCGTGTTGCCATGGGGAGAGGTTACACTGCTGCCAATAATGGAGGAGGCGGGGGTGATGTCCATGGCAGGGGGGGGGGGGCAGGAGGTCTCCCAGTTCACTGGGCAATCAGGGCACCTGCACAATGACACCCCGAGCAGACTGCAGCCGGATGATCGTGTCCTTAGAATTATTTTTGTAAGATCGGCGCCTCAGTGTCATGGGTGGCACGGTGGCACAATGGTTAGCACTGCTGCCTCACAGCACCAGGGACTCGGGTTTGACTCCCGGCTTGGGTGACTGTGGAGTCTGCACATTCTCCCCGTGTCTGCGTGGGTTCCCTCCGGGTCTCCCACAGTCCGGGTTAGGTGGATTCACCATGCTAAATTGCCCCTTAGTGTCAGGGGGATTAGCAGGGTAAATACTTGGGGTAACGGGGATAGGATGGGATTGTGATTAGTGTCGATGAATGGCCTCCTTCTGCACTGTAGGGATTCTATGATTCTAAGAATGTGAAAATGGGAGTGTTCCACCCTGCTCTTTTGGGTGTGTTCGGTACTGCAATCTTTCTGCAGTTTTTCTGACAGCTGAGTGAGTGTGCTGGAATCTGGAGAGGATTCTACCACACTCTGCCAAAAACATCACAGGAGCATGTTTCACACCACCATGCGGTGGGGGGAGACGGGGCCTCAACACACTGGCAAAGCCCAGCCGCACTGAGATCAGGATGCTATCTTTCTTTATTAGTGTCACAAGTACATTAACACTGCAATGAAGTTACTGTGAAAATCCCCTAGTCACCACACTCCGGCGCCTGTTCGGGTACACTGAGGGAGAATTTAGCATGGCCAGTGAACCTACCTGCACGTCTTTTGGATGTGGGAGGAAACCAGTGCACCCGGAGGAAACCCACGCAGACACGGGGAGAACGTGCAGACTCTGCACAATGACCCAAGCTGGGAATCGAACCCGGGTCCCTGACGGTGCGAGGCCGCAGTGCCAACCACTGTGCCACCGTGCCGCCCCAACAGATCTCAGGGGTTTCCCCCTAACCCCCGATTGGAGCCAGCATTCACTCCAACCCCGTGCCCCTGATCATTGGCCCCTTCCCCCCCCCAACAGTCGGAGCTGCTACTCCACCCCCCCCTCAAACCCCCCATAAGTGTTGGTATTGAGCCAGCAGAGTGGGCAGAATTGCCATTGCTGCCATCCAGGACGACAAGCCTATGCTGGATTTTTCAATGACTCCATGAGGTTACTGCCCCATCAATCATAGAAATCATAGAAACCCTACAGTGCAGAAGGAGGCCATTCGACCCATCGAGTCTGCACCGACCACAATCCCACCCAGGTCCTACCCCCACATATTTACCCGCTAATCCCGCTAACCTACGCATCTCAGGACTCGAAGGGGCAATTTTTAACCTGGCTAATCAACCTAACCCGCACATCTTTGGACTGTGGGAGGAATCCGGAGCAACCGGAGGAAACCCACGCAGACACGAGGAGAATGTGCAAACTCCACACAGACAGTGACCCGAGCCGGAATCGAACCCGGGACCCTGGAGCTGTGAAGCAGCAGTGCTAACCACTGTGCTACCGTGCCGCCCCATCCCAATCCCATTCCCTGGAATAAAACCAAAATAATGCTGGAAAGCTGAAATAAAAATGGAAAACGCTGGATAAACACGGCAGGTCTGGCAGCATCTGTGGAGAGGGAAACAGAGTTAATGTTTCGAGTCAGGATGGCCCTTCACAGAACAGAGACTTTCACTCCCCATTTCTTGATTTCTTATCCTAATTTTTACTGGAGTTTGAACATTGGAACTGTTTTCTCCCTCCTGAACCTATATGTATATATTTATATATAAACTGTAGGGTTTGTCCAGGGCAGTTCACTTTGACACACATTTTGTGAAGTCTGATCATTGTCAGCACTGAGGCTGTCCAACTCGGTAATATCCACTCAGTGGGCAGCCTCGGTGTGTCTCGGTGGCAGAGCAGCCTGCCCTCAGTGGGAGAGAGGATCCTTCGCCCCCAGCAGCAGCAGCAGCCCAGCCCCTTTCTGAAGGCAGCCCAGCCGGGTCAGCCTTGGAACTGGAACTAAACACATTGTCACCCCGGCAACAGGGAGACGCCGAAACACCGCGGGAGAGAGCCGGCACACAGCCCGCTCCCAGCAACAGCAGCCGGAGCTGCCGCAATCTCCAGCCCAGCACTCACTCCACCGGCACATCCCAGCGGGGCACAGCCTAGACTCCAGCTCCGGCGCTTTTGTCCTTTGAGGTTTGAACCGGGGGCCGGGGTGGGGAGGGGGTGTCGAAGCTGATAAACTTTATTTGACAGTAGCTCCTGGTACAGCTCCTTTAGTCACGGTGTGAATAGTCAGACAGAGCCGAGAGGTGAACTCTGTCTCTCTGCCCACACACGCTGCCTGTAGCTGAGTGCTGCCAACATCTTGTGTGAATTTCAGATTTCCATCGTTTCCAGAATTATTCGTGTGTGCAAGGGAGGGGGAGTATATGACTTTGATTTTCTTGTGTGGGCAGTGTGGTTGTGTTGTGTGTGCAGTGTGACCATGTGTGTCCAATGTGATGATGTTGTGAATGCAGTGTGACTGTTGTGTGTGCAGTGTGATTTTCATATATCCAATGTGACTGTTATGCATGCAGTGTGACTGTGTTGGTTGTACAGTATGATTGTGTTGTGTGTACTGTATGATTGTATTGTGTGTGCAGTGTGACTTGTGTGTGCAATGTGACTGTATTGTGTATGCAGTGTGACTGTGTTGTGTGTACGATGTGATTGTGTTGTGTGTACAGTGTAACTGTGTTGTGTGTGCAGTGTGATTGTGTTGTGTGTACAGTGTAACTGTGTTGTGTGTGCAGTGTGACTGTGTTGTGTGTGCAGTGTGACTGTTGTGTGTGCAGTGTGACTGTTGTGTGTGCAGTGTGACTGTGTTGTGTGTACAGTGTGACTGTTGTGCGTGCAATGTGACTGTGTTGTGTGTGCAGTGTGATTTTCCTGTGTGCAGCATGACTGTTGTCTGTGTAGTGTGAACTGTGTTGCGTGTGCAGTGTGACTGTTGTGTGTGCAGTGTGACTGTTATGTGTGCAGTGTGAACTGTGTTGTGAGTGCTGTGTGACTGTGTTGTATGTGCAGTGTGACTGTTGTGTGTGCAGTGTGACTGTGTTGTGTGTGCAGTGTGACTGTTGTGTGTGCAGTGTGACTGTGTTGTGTGTACAGTGTAACTGTGTTGAGTGTACAGTGTAACTGTGTTGTGTGTACAGTGTAACTGTGTTGTGTGTACAGTGTAACTGTGTTGTGTGTGCAGTGTGATTGTGTTGTGTGTACAGTGTAACTGTTGTGTGTGCAGTGTGACTGTGTTGTGTGTACAGTGTAACTGTGTTGTGTGTGCAGTGTGACTGTGTTGTGTGTGCAGTGTGACTGTGTTGTGTGCACAGTGTGACTGTGTTGTGCGTGCAGTGTGACTGTGTTGTGTGTACAGTGTGAACTGTGTTGTGAGTGCTGTGTAACTGTGTTGCGTGTACCGTGTGACTGTTGTGTGTGCAGTGTGACTGTGTTGTATGTCAAGTGTGACTGTGTTGTGTGTGCAGTGTGACTGTGTTGTATGTGCAGTGTGATTGTGTTGTGTGTACAGTGTGACTGTGTTGTGTGTACAGTGTAACTGTGTTGTGTGTGCAGTGTGACTGTGTTGTGTGTGCAGTGTGACTGTGTTGTGTGTGCAGTGTGACTGTGTTGTGTGCACAGTGTGACTGTGTTGTGCGTGCAGTGTGACTGTGTTGTGTGTACAGTGTGACCCTGTTGTGTGTGCAATGTGACTGTGTTGTGTGTGCAGTGTGAACTGTGTTGTGAGTGCTGTGTAACTGTGTTGCGTGTACCGTGTGACTGTTGTGTGTGCAGTGTGACTGTGTTGTATGTGCAGTGTGACTGTGTTGTGTGTGCAGTGTGACTGTGTTGTATGTGCAGTGTGATTGTGTTGTGTGTACAGTGTGACTGTGTTGTGTGTACAGTGTAACTGTGTTGTGTGTGCAGTGTGACTGTGTTGTGTGTGCAGTGTGACTGTGTTGTGTGCACAGTGTGACTGTGTTGTGCATGCAGTGTGACTGTGTTGTGTGTACAGTGTGACCCTGTTGTGTGTGCAATGTGACTGTGTTGTGTGTGCAGTGTGAACTGTGTTGTGAGTGCTGTGTAACTGTGTTGCGTA
Organism: Mustelus asterias; assembly: GCF_964213995.1. Taxonomy (NCBI): domain Eukaryota; kingdom Metazoa; phylum Chordata; class Chondrichthyes; order Carcharhiniformes; family Triakidae; genus Mustelus; species Mustelus asterias. The sequence continues at coordinate 28,950,148 of NC_135819.1, forward strand.
TACCGTGTGACTGTTGTGTGTGCAGTGTGACTGTGTTGTATGTCAAGTGTGACTGTGTTGTGTGTGCAGTGTGACTGTGTTGTGCGTGCAGTGTGACTGTGTTGTGTGTACAGCATGACTGTGTTGTGTAGGCAGTGTGACTGTTGTGTGTGCAGTGTGACTGTGTTGTGTGTGCAATGTGACTGCGTTGTGTGTACAGTGTGACTGTGTTGTATGTGCAGTGTGACAGTGTTGTTTGTACAGTGTGACTGTGTTGTATGTGCAGTGTGACTGTGTTGTGTGTGCAGTGTGACTGTGTTGTGTGTGCAGTGTGACTGTGTTGTGAGTGCTGTGTGACTGTTGTGTGTGCAGTGTGACTGTTGTGTGTACAGTGTGACTGTGTTGTGTGTGCAGTGTGACTGTGTTGTATGTGCAGTGTGACTGTGTTGTGTGTGCAGTGTGACTGTGTTGTGTGTGCAGTGTGACTGTGTTGTGTGTGCAGTGTGACTGTGTTGTGAGTGCTGTGTGACTGTTGTGTGTGCAGTGTGACTGTTGTGTGTGCAATGTGACTGTGTTGTGTGTACAGTGTGACTGTGTTGTGTGTGCAGTGTGACTGTTGTGTGTGCAGTGTGACTGTTGTGTGTGCAGTGTGACTGTGTTGTGTGTGCAGTGTGACTGTGTTGTGTGTGTAGTGTGACTGTTGTGTGTACTGTGTGACTGTGTTGTGTGTACAGTGTGACTGTGTTGTGTGTGCAGTGTGACTGTTGTGTGTGCAGTGTGACTGTGTTGTGTGTGCAGTGTGACTGTGTTGTGTGTGTAGTGTGACTGTTGTGTGTACAGTGTGACTGTGTTGTGTGTGTAGTGTGACTGTTGTGTGTACAGTGTGACTGTGTTGTGTGTACAGTGTGACTGTGTTGTGTGTGCAGTGTGATTGTGTTGTGTGTGCCATGTGACTGTTGTGTGAGCAGTGTGACTGTGTTGTGTGTGCAGTGTGACTGTGTTGTGTGTGTAGTGTGACTGTTGTGTGTACTGTGTGACTGTGTTGTGTGTACGGTGTGACTGTGTTGTGTGTGCAGTCTGACTGTTGTGTGTGCAGTGTGACTGTGTTGTATGTCAAGTGTGACTGTGTTGTGTGCAGTGTGACTGTGTTGTGTGTGTAGTGTGACTGTTGTGTGTACAGTGTGACTGTGTTGTGTGTGTAGTGTGACTGTTGTGTGTACAGTGTGACTGTGTTGTGTGTGCAGTGTGATTGTGTTGTGTGTGCCATGTGACTGTGTTGTGTGAGCAGTGTGACTGTTGTGTGTGCAGTGTGACTGTGTTGTGTGTGTAGTGTGACTGTGTTGTGTGTGCAGTGTGACTGTGTTGTGTGTGCAGTGTGATTGTGTTGTGTGTGCCATGTGACTGTGTTGTGTGAGCAGTGTGACTGTGTTGTGTGTGCAGTGTGACTGTGTTGTGTGTGCAGTGTGACTGTGTTGTGTGTGCAGTGTGACTGTGTTGTGTGAGCAGTGTGACTGTGTTGTGTGTGCAGTGTGATTATGCGATTGTGTATTTGAGTGTGTATCTGTGTTTGCCAGTATCTGTGTTCGGTGTTTTATTATTCAGTGTTTGTTTTTAGGTATCTATGAGTGTTTGTGTGTGTCAGTCCACGTGAATAAAGTGTGTGTTTTTATTTATTCATGGCTGATATAACAAGTCCAGCATTTATTAGCCACCCCTAATTGCCCTGAGAAGGTGGTGGGGCGCTGCCTTTTTGGATAGAACAAATCTGTAACATAGCAGGAAGTGCTGGAAAACCCCACCAGTTTTGACCGAGCTGTGATTCCCAACAGGAGTCATATTGAACTTAAGATGTTACGCTGCTTCTCTCTCCACAGAGGCAGCCAGACGTGCTGGGTATGATCTTATAGCTCACCACACCGGTCAGGCAGTGCGGGGAGCCGTTAAGATTGCACACGAGGCCAAAAGTCTGGTTTTGTTGGTGAGATTGGCCTCGTGCCCAGAAAGGGCGCAAAGTCGATTTGCATCGGATTGAATATATTTCAGTCCCATTAACAAGTCTGGGATGACTGTTTACACTCTCCTGGCTGCTTCCCCGGGCAACCCGTGTTGGTGTGTCAGCTTTGCATGTTCTTCCCATGTCTTCGTGGGATTCCTCCCACACTCCAAAGATGTGCGGGTTAGTCCATGCTAATTTAACCCTTGTGTCAGAGGGACTAGCTGGAGTAAGTATGTGGTGTGGGGGGAGAACATGCCGCAGATGATGGGGAGGCTCTGATGTTCCGGGGTGGGGGATTGGGAGGAGGTTTCCCAGTTCACTGAGAGATCAGGGCTCCCTGTGTAATGGCGCCCGAGCGCCCTGCAGCCGGTTTCCCCAACAAGCTTAGGACCCCCCCCCCTCTCCCCCACCCCCACAGTGTGGAAAATCTGACAGAGTGTGGGAAGATTGCAGTGCCGAACTCATCCAAAAATCCGGTGTGGAACTCTCCCATTTTCAGACTTTAGGACACTTTGAATTTTATTGGGAAGATTCTGCATCTTGAGTCCTTCCAGCACTTTCTGTTTTTATTTCAGAAATGCAGCATCCACAGTATTTTGCTTTTATTAAAGGACATCTTTTGTGTTCATTCATGAGATAGGGGCGGCACGGTGGCACAGTGGTTAGCACTACTGCCTCACAGTACCAGGGATTTGGGTTCGATTCCCGGCTTGGGTCACTGTCTGTGTGGAGTTTGCACGTTCTCCCTGTGTCTGCATGGGTTTCCTCCGGGTGCTCCGGTTTCCTCCCACAGTCCAAAGATGTGGGGGTTAGGTTGATTGGCCATGCTAAATTGCCCCTTGTGTCAAAGGGACTAGCAGGGTAAATACATGGTTTCATGGGGATAGGGCCCGGGTGGGATTGTTATCGGTGCAGGCTCAATGGGCTGAATGGCCTCCTACACTGTAGGGATTCTATGATGGTCACTGGCTAGGCCAGCAATTATTGCCCATCTCTGATTATCCCTGCACCAAGTGTTAGGTCATTTCAGAAGTATTTAAGAGTCAACCACATTGCTGTGGGTCTGGAGTCACATATAGGCCAGACCAGGTAAGGACAGCAGATTTCCTTCCCTGAAGGACATTAATGAATCAAATGGTTTTTTACAACAATCGGATGGTTTCATGGCCATTTTTAGACTTTTAATTCCAGATTTTTAAAAATTCAAAGTTCACCATCTGCCGTGGTGGGATTTGAACCCACGGTTTCTGGATTAATAGTCCAATGACAATATCACCATGCCACCACATTCCCCTTGAGACTGCAGTTTGTTATAACTATTACTCTTTATTTACAGTTAAAATATGTATGTTGGGACCTCTGCCTGAGGTTGGAACTTCTTCATCCTCCAGATCTCTGTTACTCAATCATGTGATACTACATCATCATTACATCAGCATCATGTGCTTCTGATGTTAACCATTCACTCTGCATCTCACTCCAGCATGTTTTTATCACTATTCTATTTATATTCTCCTACATCACCCCCCCAAGTCTTAGATTTCACAGGGTTAGTCTCTGAGGTGTCTTGACCAATCTCGTTGATCTTGTTCTGATCTCTTTCTGACGTTGAGGACATTCGCGCTCTCCCTCCTATCAGTGTGAGTGTTCTCATCCTGAGTGGAGGGGTGTTCATTTAAGCGGCTCTGATTTCTCCTCTCACCACGCTCCTCCATAAACAGAAAGATGTTTTCATTTGCTACCTACTTTATAAGCGGTGGCGTATTTCTCAACCCTTCAGTTTGGTATTTCGAGTGCCTTGCACACTTATAGAGTAAAAGAGGGATAGAGAAAGGAAGATTAACAGGGGAAAAGACACAGAGAAAATATCACATGAGCCCAATGTCCAGAATCAAAGTCCAATGAAGTATTCCTTCACAATGGTCAGCAGGTTGAAAACTGATACTGGATCATTCACTTTTCCAGCAGAAATGATTTCCATGATGAGATACGCACAGAGATGAATCTGTTTTGTAGACAATAGTACAAAAGTTTGATTGAAATAGATAGCTGGGACCAGGTCTTCAGCGGGACGGAGCCCACTTTATGTGCTGCTAGTTAATTGAAAAAATGGCAGACTGCAGCTTCTTCGAACCACAACGCAATATTACTGGTTCCTGCTGGGAGAGGTCATACCACACGAATCCCACCTCTCCACTTTGCTTTTAACAAAGGATGTCTATCCTTTCATTTGGGATTGTTAATGTTCCATTAAAGAGAGGCTGCAGGGTTCTTTGTTCTGGCAGCCGAATCAGCTCCAGTTGGCCAGGCCTCGCTTGTAAAATGTAGACGGCCTTTGTATAGTTCCCTTGGAATTTGGTCTCTTCACCCCTCAGGGAATTGTTAGACTCTCTTCATGAATAATGATATTAGTTCAAAGGTCATAGACAGACATAGCTTCAGCTATTTTAAAAAGTATCTTTTTTTATTTTGGTAATTAGGTAGGTAGAGCTTATATACTTTTTGTAAAAAGTGTGATGTCTTCGTTCCCTGACAGTTACTGTTCAGCTTTGTCTTGTTTCTTGTTCCTGATTTCCATCAGGATTTTGGTTGCAAGTCCTAGTTTCTATTGGCTTCTTTTCAAGGACATTAAGGCTCTGCAGTTTATCCTTCCAGTCCCTTGGCCTGTCTCAATCCCATACAATCTTGGTTGTTGAGCTTTTTTGATTAGTATATATTCTTTCTGGTGGTTGTGTACCCATTCCCTCTCCCCAACTTCAGCCCTGATAAGTCTTGTGCTCTAAACCTGAAGTTAAAGCAATTAGCCCAGTTTGTGTCTCAGTTCTTCCTCGCACTGTTTTACCCCCTCCTGGTCATTCAAGGTAATATTAGGTTTTGGCTAGTGTCACAGAGCTGGAGGTCGTGTGCTCAATCATCTTCTTTATTAACAACTCGAATGGTGAGAAACCATTCTGCAGCAGTGAGGTTCAATATCTAGCTCAGAAAAGCCAGATGAAGATTTTTATTCTTTTTCACCATGGCGGCACAGTGACACAGTGGTTAGCACTGCTGACTCACAGCACCAGGGACCCGGGTTTGACTCCTGGCTTGGGTGACTGTCTGTGCGGAGTCTGCACGTTCTCCCCGTGTCTGCATGGGTTTCCTCCGGGTGCTCCGGTTTCCTCCCACAGTCTGGAAGACATGCTGGTTAGGGTCCATTGGGCATGGTAAATTCTCGCTCAGTGAACCCGAACAGGCTCCAGAAGTGTAATTGCACTTTATCTGAACCTGCCTATGCAGAGTTTCCTTGGGGTGGAATAAGATTAATAATGAATGAAAAGAATGGGATCCATGATATTGGAGTTGGTGCAGAGGCTAGTGCTTTTGAGGAGGAGGGTTGTGTATTTGGTAGCAGAGGGAGGAGAATGTTACACAGACCGAGCTCTTGTCAGCCAATTTGTAACAAGTCCTAAGTTTCTGGCTATTAATTTCAATGAGTGAAAGGTAAGTTTCTTGCTGATTGACACTCCAATTCGCTCCCCTGCCAAAGCAAGATCTCACTGTGGGAATAGAGGCTCCCCAGTTAAAGGTGCCTGCCTTTCCTTTCTCCTCTATCAAGAAAACCTAAGCAATGCTTCAATGAGCACAATAAAAATATGAATTAATGGTTTTAACATGTGTCTTTGAACAGGTGATTTCAGGCAATCTTAAACAATGGCTCTGAAAACGGATGATTTGGTTTTCTTTGACCAGGTAAGAAAATGGCAGCTTCTTTAAACACAATTAACCAAAAAATGGAGAATTAATAATAAGAATTCAATTCTATCTCCACAGGCAAGTTTTAGAATTTTTAAAAAACCACGGAAGCATGTGCCAGACATTGGAAGTTTTGAATTATCGAGTCCAGCCAAGTCACTAAGTAAAGTATCACACAGGTAAGCTAACTGATGGTCACTAGTCAGCGCAGAAGCACCATTCATTCAGTACTTGCATTTTACAACACAGAGAAACAGTGCAGCATTAATACTGTATGAGAAGAGTGCTGATTGGTTGGCAAGTGGACTCTGATTGGTAGAACCTTTGCCATAGAGAATACACCAGTTATTGATGACTGAAAGTTAACTGCCAAGCCTTGTTTGAAAATTTAAACCAGGCAGCTTGACCTTGATTGGTTGAGGCATTGCCCTGAGCAATGAACCAGTGAATGATTATCACCTATTTTGTTTAGCTGAAACAAAGGCAATGTGTGTACATGTTCTTTCTGTCTGCAAAGAACATGCAGCTATCAGTAACGCAAATGCAAATGCAACTCAAATGCAATTAATGCACTGCAATCCCAAGTGACAATCTTAAACTGGTTGTCAGCCTAATATTTAGCACACTGAGGATTTTTCTTGATCCTTTCATGAGTTACGTGTGTTTCTGGCAAGGCGAGCATTTATTGCACATCCCAAATTGCCTTCGAACTGAGTGGCCGTTTCAGAGGGCAGTTAAGAGTCAACCACATTGCTGTAGGTCTGGAGTCACATATAGACCAGATTGGGTAAGGATGGCAGATTTCCTTCCTTAAAGGAACGTTAGTGAATCAGATTGGCTTTTTACAATAATTGCCGATTGTTTCAGGCTCGTCATTGCCAAGAGCAGCCTTTAATTCTAGATTTTACTCATTGAATTTAAATTCCGCTGGCTGCCTTCTGTATTATCCTGGGCTTTTGGATTAGCAGCCTGATGGCATTACCATTCCACCCAACCACTGCCTGCAACCACCTCCCCCCCCCCCCCCCCCCCCCCCAAACAGATGCATTTGCATTTGAGGGAAATCTAGCTAAGGACGTGAGGGAGAAAAGAGTACAGAGCTGTGGGGTTCGATGAAGTAATGGGGAAGGAGGCACTTATGGATTATATACATGAATGTGAACTAATGAAAGTGAATGGTCTGTCTTTGTCCTGTAAGTAATGTGTAATTCTGTCTCTTGGCAATGGTTTCTGAAATCTGGGACATTAATTCATTCCAGTTTGTCTCTTCCATTACTTTCAGGCGACCTGGGAGCACAATGCTAGTTTCACCTCCTTCACCCTTCGTTACTAAACAACGGAGATCCCTTGCATCTGATATTTCTGAGCGACCCAGTTCATCTGCCGTTGGGATTAATGTCTTTACTTCTGCATATGCTGATGAAAGTGAGCACATGAATTATTTTGAGAAACTGAAAAGTAATGCCTCTTCTCTGCTGACCGAGATTCATGGGATGATTCTTCACTGCAAAATTGCTGGAATCCTATTTCCGCGAGGTCTGGAGAACATTTTGAACTACCACTGGAGTGATTTCATCAAGGAGGTGGCCTACAACAGGAAGAGATGGCCAACCGCAGCCTGCAAATACATCTGTGATACCAGGGGACCCTCACAGAAACTGGTCCGAAGCCCTAGTCTGTCACCTGGCAATGCAGCCGAGTTAACCAAAAGCAGGGTCAAGTCTATCGTGTTTCCAGACGAGCTGAAAGATAAAATGATCATGAAATTTGAGCAGGAACCCATTTCACTCGTTTCAACCAATCGTAAGTCAGTCCCAGGCACCAAACACAGTGCTTCACTTGCTTAGTGCTATCTCAGCTATAGAAATAAAGATTTACATTTGCAGGGCACTGTTCAAAGCCTTTGAGCATCCCAAAGCGCGTCATAGTCAACACAGTCGCTGTTGTTAAGTGGGAAACATGACAGCTAAATTTGGCACAGCAAGCTCCCACAAACAGCAACTAAATAAATGACCAGGTCATCTATTTTGTTGTTGGTTGAGGAATAAATGTTGGTCAGGAGGCCCGGGAGAATTCCACTGCTCTCATCTTCAAAATACTGCCCGTGGGATATTTTAGGTCCCCGTGAGAAGGCCTCAAACTCATATCTCACCCAAAAGCCAATACCTCTGATAGTCAAGCATTCCCTCAGTGCTGCAGTGGAGTGCTGTTTGTGCTTACACCTCTGGGACCTGGGAGAACAGCTCATGTGGTCCTGCTATGTAAGAAGGGTTGCAGAGATAAGCCAGAGAACTACAGACCAACGAGTCTCACGTCAGTGGTAGAGAAACTATTGGAGAAAATTCTGAAGGAGAGCATCTATCTCCATCTGCAGAGACAGGGTTTGATCAAGGAGAGTCAGTGTGGCTTTGTCATCTGTGATACCAGGGGATAACAAATTTGATTGCATTTACTGAGGAGGTGACCAGGTGTGTAGCTGAGGGTAGTGCATGATGAAGTTTACATGGATTTCAGCAAAGCCTTTTGGCAGCTAGATAGTCAATATCTTTTCCCAAAGGTAAGGGAGACTAAAACTAGAAGGCATAGGTAGCACAGCGGCACGGTAGCACAGTGGTTAGCAATGCTGCTTCACAGCTCCAGGGTCCCGGGTTCGATTCCCGGCTCGGGTCACTGTCTGTGTGGAGTTTGCACATTCTCCTCGTGTCTGCGTGGGTTTCCTCCGGGTGCCTCCTTCTGCACTGTAGGGATTCTATGATAAGATTTCGATGCGATGGTCAGGTGGGCAGATAAGTGGCAGATGGAACTTAACACTGAAAAGTGTGAGGTGATACACTTTGGAAGGAGTAATTTGACAAGAAAGTATTTAATGAACAGCATGACACACGGAAGTTCAGTGGAACAATGAGACCTTGGCCTGTTTGTCCACAGATCTCTGAAGGCGGAAGGGCATGTTAGTAGGGTGGGACACTTGCCTTTATCAATTGAGGCATGGATTACAAAAGCGACAAAGTCATGTTGGAATTGTTTAGAACTGTGGTGAGGCCACAGCTGGGGCACTGTGTGCAGTTCTGGTCACTACATTATCGGAAGGATGTGATTGCACTGGAGGGAGTGCAGAGGAGATTCACCAGGATGCTGCCGGGGATGGAACATTTAAGTTATGAAGAGAGGTTGGATAGGCTTGGGTTATTTTCGTTGGAACAGAGAAGACTGAGAGGCGACCTGATCGAGGTGTACAAGATTATGAGGTACAGGGAAAGAGTGGATAGGGAACAGCTGTTCCCCTTAGTTGAAGGGTCAGTCACGAGGGGGCATAGGTTCAAGGTGAGGGGCAAGAGGTTTAGGGGAGATGTAAGGAAAAACCTTTTTACCCAGAGGGTGGTGACAGTCTGGAATGGGCTGCCAGGGAGGGTAGCAGAGGCAAGTTGCCTCACATCCTTTAAAAAGTACCTGATGAGCACTTGGCAAAATATAACATTCAAGGCTGTGGGCTAAGTGCTGGTAAATGGGATTAGGTGGGAGGTCAGGTGGTTCTCCCGTGTTGGTGCAGACTCAATGGGTCGAAGGGCCTCTTCCGCATTGTATGATTCTGTGATTTCAACCCACAACCTTCCGACTTCAAAGAAAGAGCTCTGCCACTGAGCCAATGTCAGAGTTAGAGACTGGCCAGGATTTTCTAGCCCTACAATGACAGCAGCCACTGCGGGGGATACAGTGGGACAGCCAAAAGTCCATCAACATTCAGTGGGACTGGAAGACTGTCAGTGGGATTTGGGGGTAGGGATTTAGCGGTGGGGAAGCTGGTGGGTGCAGCTGGAAAATCTTGGCCACAGATCAGAAAAATAGAGAAAGGAGAAATTTCCAGGAAGACTGAGGTGAGAAAGAGAGTTGCCCCTTAGTGTCAGGGGATTAGCAGTGTAAATACAGGGAGAGGGCCTGGGTGGGATTGTTGTCGATGTAGGCTTGATGGGCCCAATGGCCTCCTTCTAAATTGTGTCGGGATTCTGGGGGCGATTCTCCCAAAAAAGTTCGAAGTGCTGAATTGGCAGGAAAACTGGTGTAAATCACAATTGTTTTTTCAGTGGGAGTTCACACTCGAATCTCCCACACTCTGTGCACTGCAAAGGTCACAATCATGAATATCATTAAAAGCTTGGGGTGCGGGGCCTATTCGCGCCATAGTCTGACAGTTCCAGAACTCTGCGCATGCACAGTGGCCCCGATCTGTCAGCCTACAGTTTGCTGGCCACCTCGATTGCTGGCCAGCCCAGGACCCCTGCAGTGCTGCCCCCCCCCCCCCCCCCGCCCCTGACCCCACCATCGTCCAGGAGTGTCCCGATCTCCATAAACCCCCCCAACAAAAGTGATCCCTCCCACCCTGGCAGACCCCCCCCCCCCCCCCCCCCCCCCCCAGGCGGCAGACACCCTCCCCCACCCCCAGGAGGCAGACCCCCACAGCAGACTATCTCCCCCCCAGCCCGACCCGATCGCTGGCCTCCCTCCAGCCCTGTCCGATCCTGTCTACAGACTGGCAGGTGGGACCCAGCGGTGGGAGCCACGCGCGCATCGGGAACGCGTGTGCGAATTAGCGCACGTGCATGTCTCCCATTCCAACCCACCAAAGGATTAGCACGTCGGAATGGGAGAATCGCCCCCTATAATTCTATGTGTAGGGTTGGGGAGGGAAGGTGAGCAGAGAGAAAGGGAAGGAGAAAGATACACTGAAAACCTCCGACCTTGGCTGGGATTCTCCAGTCCCGCTGCAGTGAATTGGGTTTTGAATGATACCGAATTCTCCATTTTCAATGGCAGCAGGATTGGCACGGACAGGATGGGAGAAACTCAGCCAAACAGTCAGGAGACTGCAGGACTGTTATGTTCTTGACTCCACAAGTGATCAATCATTTTGATGTTCCCTTCTAATATGTTCCAGGGTGGCACAGGGGAGGGGGTGTAATTGTGGCAGGACTGCGGGATTGGCAGCGGGGGAGAGTCCGGAAGCAGAGTGGGAGAATGCCTGTCCCACTGCCATTCAAACATGTGCCCAGATGTTGTATTACAAGAGAGTTTTTTTCCTGAGCTGGCAGATTTCACTGAGATCCGGGCCCCAGGAGCCAAGTTCCCAGTCTCAGAGTCAGAAATGTAGATGCTACTCTTACTATGATAGCCACCAACCATTTAAAGGCCCCCTATGCCTTTGGGAAAGTCAGTCATATTCAGGTGGTATGCAGGAGAGAACACAGTAATGCTCCAGGTTGTGCTAAAGCTCCAGGTAACAGCCATGCACCAGGTCGGGGTCACGCTACACCCAGAGCTAGTTCAGGAGGCTGGAAAACCTTAGATGCGCATCTGATAGATATGCAAACAGAAGGTGATGTTATTGAGTAGTGAGATCAGGAGTTATAATCCGTCAGAGAACAAGAAAAACAGCTGATGGGATTCAAAGGGAAGGAGATAAAATTCCAGTGGCCACATTAGAAATGAGAGCCTGAGATTCATAACTTGCTTTTGCTGTTGATGTATCTGCAACAGTGCCCGTCATCTCGGGGAGAGAGCACTAGAAATCCCATATTCCCTTACACAAAACTGGTGTGAAACTGACTGGTTATTCCAGTTACAGTATTCCAGTGGTAGGAGAGATTAGTGTTAGACTGGATGATCCATCTTATCACTTGCCATTGGATATAGTTGGAGGGAACAAAGTTTCTCTGATGGGAACGAATTGGTTTAAGAAAATAGGGTTAAACTGGGCAAGTTATTGTAGGAATCAGTGATCAGACAGCACAAAGTGATCTCTGAACAAGGAGGATCAAATGACAAAACATTAGGCATGACAAGGCCAAAGTCAAGATAAAGGAGAATGTACCGCCAACATTTTTCAAGGTTTGGCCTTGCACACTTAGAAGCAGTAAGTAAATAGATGAGAAAAAATAAGGACAATTAAGGTGAAAAGCAGTGAATGGGCCGGAGCCATTGCAATAGTTCAGTGGGTCCATGCAGATTTGTGGAGATTGTAAACAAATAGAAACATAGAAACTAGAAGCAGGAGGAGGCCATTTGGCCCTCCGTGCCTGCTCTGCCATTCATAGAATCATAGAATCATCAGAGAAACCCTACAGTACAGAAAGAGGCCATTTGGCCCATCGAGTCTGCACTGACCACAATCCCACCCAGGCCCTACCCCCATATCCCTACATATTTTACCCGCTAATCCCTCTAACCTACGCATCTCAGGACACTAAGGGGCAACTTTAGCATGGCCAATCCATCTAACCCGCACATCTTTGGACTGTGGGAGGAAACCGGAGCACCCAGAGGAAACCCACGCAGACACGAGGAGAATGTGCAAACTCCACACAGACATGACCCAAGCCGGGAATCGAACCCAGGTCCCTGGAGCTGTGAAGCAGCAGTGCTAACCACTGTGCTACCGTGCCGCCCCCATTCATTTTGATCATGGCTGATCATCGAATTCAATATCCTGATACCCCTCTTCCCCCCATATCCCTTGATCCCTTTTGCCCCGAGAGCTATATCTAATTTCTTCTTGAAATCACACAACGTTTTGGCCTCAATTACTTGCTCTGGCAGTAAATTTCACACCTTCACCTCAGTCCTAAAAGATTTAACCCTTATCCCCAAACTATGCCCCCTAGTTCTGGACTCCCCCACCATTGGGAATATTCTTTCTGAATCTACCCTCTCAACCCTGTTAGAGTTTTATAAGTTTCTATGAGAACCCCTCCCACTCTTCTCAGTGAATTGGAAAGAAGGTGATTGAGAATGATACTTAACCACTGCCTACCAGTGAAGATTTGTTTTCTAATTGAGCCAATGGGAAAGTGTTCTTCAGTAAGATAGACTTGTCAAGTGTATAAAAGCAAAATACTGCGGGTGCTGGAATCTGAAACAAAAACAGAAAATGCTGGAAAATCTCAGCAGGTCTGACAGCATCTGTGGAGAGAGAATGACTCGAAACGTTGGCTCTATTCTTTCTCCACAGATGCTGCCAGACCTGCTGAGATTTTCCAGCATTCTCTGTTTTTGATTCATCTCACGAATGTGGTTGACCCAACACAGACATCATTGGCTCAGCAGTAGTATAAGCTGATGGTATAAGCAGGCTCCATAGAATATCATAGAATCCTACAGTGCAGAAAGAGGTCATTCGGCCCTTCAAGTCTGCGCTAACCACAATGGTACCCAGTCCCTATCCCCATAACTCCATGCATTTACCCTAGCTAGTCCCGCTGACACTAAGGGGCAATTTAGCATGGCCAATCCACCTAACCCACACATCTTTAGACTGTGTTGGTGACCTTGTCCTGCTGAGAGATATCGAGGATGTGTCTGAGACAGTGAAGGTGGAAATTGTTCAGCCTTTTCTCCTGTCTAGTGTATGTTGTCCGAATCTCACTGCCGTAGAGGATTCCGCTGAGGACACAGACTTGGTAAACTCACAGTTTGGTGTTCCACACTCTCTGACTCAGCTTGGACATAACTGCTGCAGCTTTTGTGATGTGTGTATTGTTTTCAGCATCAAGTGACAGGTTGTTGGTGATTGTGGAGCTGAGATATGTGAAGCTATCAACAGTGTCCAGCATCGCATTGTTAATTCTGATGGATGGTGTTAGGCAGCATCCTGAACATGACATTTGTCATCCTGATGGTGATGGTCAAACCAAACTCATTCCAGGTGTGAGAGAGTCTGTCCATTTGCCACTACAGATATTCCAGTGCTAGCACGCCATCATCAACGTACAGAACACTCTGACAAGGACTTGGTGTACCATTGTCTTGGATCTCAGCTTTCCATCAGTGCTGATAGGTAAGTCAATACCCTCTCTGGATAACCTGGAACCATCTGACAGCAGCAATGGGAGGAATACCCCAGAGTGTTGGTGCTAAAACACAACCCTGATGGACCCCTCTGTGGATCTCGGAGGTTTCCGATGTTGCCCTGTCATAGCTGACCTTACCCATCATGATGTCAGGAGGGAGGAGATGCCATGGAGCAGCTTCAGTGGGCGGCCAGTTTTCTCCAGCAGCTTAAATAGTCTGCCTCTCGTCACATGGTTGAGTGCCTTGGACGAGCTCAGTGAAGACAGTTTACTGTGCTCTCTTCGCAGCTTTCCCCTTGCAGCTGCCAGACTGAAAAGGTCACGTCAGTTATAGATTTTGCAATTCTGGAACCCCACTGGGACTTGGGGTAAATGTGCTCAACCAGGACCTGCAACCGGGGCAAATACTCTTCCCACAATGCTCAGCCAGGTGATGGCTCGATAGTTGTTGTAGTCGCTGCGGTCACCCTTGTTCTTGCACAGAGTCACAATATTTCCATTACACATATAGTCTACACCCTTCCTCTAGCAGCAACAGATATGTAGGTGTGGATGCTGAGGTAGTGCTGATTTCTCATGCTTGAGTTCAGTTGGTGTAGCATCTGTCTGCTTTAGTTTTCACTACCCATGAAGTGCACTGCTTAGATACCATGGAGTAGTCTTGTAGAACTTACCAGGAAGTCTTTCTTAACATTACTGAGCTCTGTACACTAAGGGGGGGTAAAGGTATGGAGAGGACTCCATAGCCTGTCCTGACATGTTGCCACCTAACTCTATACCTCACTCTAGGTCAGGTGCCTTCTGACATCACGGGTGGGTGTACTATGCTCAATCCCAGGTTAACCCTTAATGTACTGGATCCTTCTGGAGCATCAGCACTTGGAGACTTGCCCATGACAAGTGAGTCGCTCGCTTTGTTCAGTTCCTTCACTGTGGTTTCGACACCTAGCTCTGCCGTGACAAACAGGTTTTCTAAAGCACCGAGTGCTCCCTCAAGGACAATGTTCTCCCTCAAATACAACTTGAGGTAGTGTTCCACCCATCTCCCCATCTGTTTATTGCAGTCGGTGATGACCTTCCTGCCTTTGTTTCCAGTGGAGCCGTTTTCTTTGCAGATGGACATGTTGCCTTTTTGATCCCTGGGTCAAAGCACATCTGGATATTCTGGCAAGGCTGTAGCCAGTTGTCATTGGCACACTGCCTAGCAGTCTGCTGGCCTTTACACTGGGGGTCTTTTAGTGCATTCAGAATCCTCTCACTCCAATCTCTCTTTCTAATTAATAAGAGTGGACCACTTGGCCTTAATGACAGGTTCCATCACAGTGATGTCAGTCTCAAAACCAGTTAGCACTTTCCCACTCTTGCTTCCCATATGTTGAGAGTGTGGTGTTGCAGATTGTGTCTCCAAGTTCCTTTTTGTTTCTATACTCTAATTAGGAATGCTGTTGGCGTGTGTCTGTTCAGGAGTTGCTGATTTTTATTGGGCAGGCAGTGGCTGACGTTGATAGGGGCCTGGCATTACTGCTTTGAATGATAAAACTTTGAGAGTTTCATCCTAACCCTGGTGCACACCTGGGAGTGACTGTGTCACTCAGCACTCTGATAGCTGCCTGTGTTGAGAGTACAGTTCAGAGAGTCACATCTAGTGAAGAACAGATGTAATTGGTGCCAATGCCCTGATCTGGGATATCTCCAGCACACTTTGTGACATGGCTTGTTCTGAAAGAAGGTGTTGATTACTGGTAGCTCCCGGGAGCAGCAAAGCTGAAATGATCTTTCCCTGGCCATCACATCCGATGGCAAGACTGTTCTCTTCCTGTTGGGGAGCACTTCAGTGGTCACGGGCATTCAGCCCCTGATATTCGGGTAAGCGTTCTCCAAGGCGGCCTTCACGACACACGACGGCGCAGAGTCGCTGAGCAGAAACTGATAGCCAAGTTCCGCACACACGAGGACGGCCTCAACCGGGATATTGGGTTCATGTCACACTATTTGTAACCCCCACAGCTTGCCTGGACCTGCAGAGTTTCACTGGCTGTCTTGTCTGGAGACAACACACATCTTTTTAGCCTGTCTTGATGCTCTCTCCACTCACGTTGTTTGTATCTTAAAGAATTGATTAGCTGTAAGTATTCGCATTCCAACCATTATTCTTGTAAATTGAGTCTGTGTCTTTATATGCCCTGTTTGTGAACAGAATTCCCACTCACCTGAAGAAGGGGCTTGGAGCTCCGAAAGCTTGTGTGGCTTTTGCTACCAAATAAACCTGTTGGACTTTAACCTGGTGTTGTTAAACTTCTTACTGTCATCACATCCGAGGCAGGAGGGGCCAGGCCTCATGATCCGCACCCACTATTGCACCGAAAGCTCCCAGTAGATAAAGGGGCTCTGACTTGGGGATTTTGCTGATAACAGGGTCAAACTCCTCGTTGGAACTGACCCTTCACCTCTCGAATGGAGCACAGTGTTTGGACTATAGATATGCAAGAGGTTAACTGGCCTTGTTTGAAGTGAGAGGCAGATGGTGATTGGCAGAGAGTTCTAACATTGGGAATTGCGAGTTCCTTACAGTGAAGCCTAAACTTTTCCCACACGTTTCCTTTGAGCCCTCCCCCTGCTGGATGAAAGTGTTATTTCAGTGACCTGCTCTCAGTGAGCCTGCTCTCCTGTACAGAAACTATGTCAATGCTCAGCCTGCCAGATCCCAGGTTGATCACAGCTCATTGTGTTAGTGACCAGCTGCAAATCCTCCATCACTCCCATGCATGTGGTCCTGCTGTTCAAGCTCACTAATGAAAGAGTTGGCATCCTCTTTCTTTTTGTGTGTTTGCCTCTTCCGATGGATTCTGTCCACTTGTTGACGCTAAGCTCCAAGAAGCCAGTGATCCAGATGGGCCATGGTGGGTCAGAAGGTTACTAGTCAGGGCAGGTGTGAGGGGGGAGGTGCTGCTGGATTGAGGTGGGCAGTGACTGGCCAGGGGGACATGGTGATCCCTCCCACCATCAGCACCCATTCTCTACGCTGATAGAGTTGGAATACCACTCGTAACTGCTGGCTCCTATGTTGTGTTCATGCTCTGCAGTGAAACTGGAGAGTCCACTCCAGAGCACAACCTGGGGCAAGCATTAAGGAGACCCTGGACTGCCCAAACATCAGGATGCCTCTCTCAACCTCCCCAGCTGAGTCCAAAGGAGTGAAAAGCATTACGTTTAGCACTGGCTTGGTTGCAGGAGTTGCTGCTGAAAAGATGACCTATTTAGACCTCAGTTCCACTCCTGATTCTTTGTGACAGTTTACACCTTTAGCCTTCAACTCTCCTGAGGTATCCAGAAGGCAGTGGAACTATTTGACCATACTTGGGCGGTTGGTTCATGAGTGCCAGGGCATGAACCGCACACTGTATGTCTGGTGACCAAACCTTATTCGTAGAATCCCTATAGTGCAGAAGAAGCCATTCAGCCCATCAGGTCTGCACCAACTCTCTGACTGAGCCTCTCATCCAGGCCCTCTACCCCGCCCTATCTCCGTAACTCCAAACATTTCCCATAGCTAATCCATTTACCCAACATACCTTGGGACAATTTAACATGGCCAATCCACCTAACCAGCGCATCTTTGGAGTGTGGGAGGAAACCAGAGCACCCAGAGGAAACCCACGCAAACACAGGGAGAACGTGCAGACTCCACACTGACGGTGACCCAAGGCTGGAATTGAACCCGGGTCCTTGGAGCCATGAGGCAGCATAGCTAACCACTGTGCCACTGTGCCGACCTTTCTCTGGGTTACTCTAAAAAAAATTAGTCTGGGACTGTGAGGAACCCAGTTTTTGTGTGTCTTTGAAGGGGCACAGCTGAGGACTTGCTGCTGCAGAATCTTATCCATTTAGCCCCCCTTTCACCACATCAATATTAGCCTGCAGTGTCGGCTCAATATGAGAATCAAACTAGCACACAAAAAGTGGGAAAAACGCTGACTCTTCACCCACACACTGAACACATCACATTGACCTGTTGCACACACAAGCAAAGAGTTAGTTCATATAGAATATATTATGTAGAATAGGAATATAACTATCAACTATGAAATATATATGTTTAAATGTTTCATTCCTATTACATTTCTATCTTTGTCAGCTGCTCCAGATCTACAATAGCCCCCATTCCTGCCTTTTGTACTATTATTTGCACTGTTCTCTTGCACAACCCCCCATTGTGTACAATTGGGAACACTATTCAAACTATTCGGACCAAAATCAGAAAATACTGGAAATGCACAGCAGCCCAATCAGGGCTTGAAGAGCAAACACATTAAACTAACATTTCAGCAACTGATCATGTCTGAACATCTGAACTGAATAAATTAAATATTAACTTGGTCTCTTTGCCCATTCATCCATCCTTCACTTGACCTCTGGCAGCTATCTGGACCTTCACCAGCTGCTAATCTAACTTGAATCTTAATGTCGGTGCAGGTTGGGGATGGGGATGGGGCCTGCAGGGACTCGTGGAGGTAAAATGCAACTTCATTGGGAGCTCAAAGCAGGCAGATCATTTGCCCAAAGGACATTCTGGGGTTGAAGTTGGACTTGGCCATCGGCACTGAAAGGGGAGTGTTGCATTGGACCCATGCACAGTAAGTCTGAATATCAGGCAGGGTGTATCAGGCAACCCTTTTGATCTCAGAGAGTTAACATGCAGGTACAACAAGCAACCAGGAAGATAAATGACATGTTTGCCATTCTTGCAAGAGGCCTGGAGCATAAGCATAAGGAAGTCTTATTGTAATTGTATCGTGTTTTAGTGAGCCCACACCTGGAGCGCTATCTACAGCTTAGGTCTCTTTACCTAAGGATGGATATACTTGCCTTTGGATTGGTGCAACAAAGGTTCAATTGGTTGCTTCCTGAGGTGAGAGGGCTGTCCTGTGACATCCTCTGACTTGTCTGACTTGTCAGAGGATGTCATCTAATTTTGTTTTATTACCCCACTTAAAGTCTTGGGGGAGGGGGGGCATTTTACTGTATTAAAGACACTTTAGAAACCCTAGCTGTTGTTGAATATGTTTTGAGTAGTACTGTACTCTTCCTGCATTTCCCAATATTTATTCAGTCAGACACACAGTAAGCGTGGGTAAGGATCGTTGTGTTACTGTGGGAAGTGATTAAACCCTTTCAGTTGTCAAGAAAAACCTTTGTAAAAACGTCATGACCAGTCAGCGAATCAGTTACAGCAGTCTGGCCTTTGAGCAAAGGGTTGGCAATGAAACTCTATCATTTTGCCAGTCACCATATGGACCGTTGGGAAAAGGACGGTGATTGATGTGGAGCTAATATTACACGACATTGTAGAGCTGAGCATTGTGACCAGATGGAGACTATCGGCAGTGGAAAATTCAGACTCACTAAGAGGTGAAGCTGCAGCAAGAGATTGTAACTGTTATATCAATGACAATGATAGTGAGAGCCTTTTTCCTCGGATGGTGATGGCTAACACGAGGGGACATTGCTTTAAATTGAGGGGTGATAGATATAGGACAGATGTTAGAGGTAGGTTCTTTACTCAGAGAGTAGTAAGGGTGTGGAATGCCCTGCCTGCAGCAGTAGTGGACTCGTCAACATTAAGAGCATTCAAATGGTTATTGGATAAACACATGGATGATATTGGAATAGTGTAGATTAGAGGGGCTTTAGATTGGTTCCACTGGTTGGCGCAACATCGAGGGCCGAAGGGCCTGTACTGCGCTGTAATGTTCTATGTTCTATTTCTAAGTCTGAGAGTGTGGAGTTTACCATCAGTGTCGCTGGCTGAGGGAGGAACCAGATCACAGTACAAGCTTAAACTGAGTAGGTGGATGAGGAGGGATATGGGATTATGGTAGGTAACTGTGATCTGAGCCTTTAGTTCACCTGGACTATATCCACCAACAGGGACAGTTTAACCAAATGTTCTGTTTCAGTATTGGAATTTTTACAGGCAGAATTTTCCATTCCCGCCAACAGCAGGAATTGTGGCGGGCAAAGACACAAACTGTGGAGTGTTGGCAAAAGTCAGTTTCCCACCTGATTTTGATGGCGGGTTAAAAGAGGGGATGGACTTTCCCACTGATCCTTGTGGGGAGCCACACTCGCATCTCAGGAATCCTCATTGAAAAGCCAACTCACTGGAACTACGTTCCCTTCCAAACGGAGCACCCTGCCAGCAGAGGGGACTGCACCTGAGTGGCATGCAGCTGGTGAGCTTCACTCCATCAATGCCTCTGGGATACATCGATACTGCTTTTGCCTACCTTTAACAGTGACATCTCAGGTGGCATTTTCAGATCTGTGCCAAGGCTGGTGACCGTGAAGCAAGTTCAAGGTGAATGGGGAAAGACAGAAACAGGATTAGGGTTGGGCAAAGTGGAACACAGGAAGGAAATGGGGAAGACAGAGGAATGACTCAGGGGGGGTAGGTAAAGAAACAGGGGGGAGGAGTGGAAGACTGTCCTAGGGAAAGGTCCGTGGACCTCGGGCAGGATTTTACAGTTTCAGGATAGGCAAGGCCTTAAAATCCCACCCAAAGAGCCTGCTTGTCACCTGATTTCTCTTTCCAACTGCCAATAATTCAAACTGTAATTGTATATTACAAATATGACTCAAGTAGCTCATCTGGAGAGTTGTCTTTTTGTCCAAGCAATCAACCTTTTAATGATTCATCTTCAGTTGTTGAATACTATAGGTGATTCCAATAGATATTTTCTCAATAGAGCAGGAAGGAAAGTCTTCCTCAGTCCCCAGGGAGTGTGGGGCAGTAGTCATTGTCCTTGGTGAGTTTTGCAGATTTGCTGCCTCCTCTGTATTGATTTGAATTTGACATGTGTATAATGGTGTAAATTAGTTTTAGCCATCTTAAAACATAGAACATAGAATAGTACAGCACAGTACAGGCCCTTCGGCCCTCGATGTTGTGCTGAGCTTTGTCCGAAACCACGATCAAGCTATCCCAATCCCTATCATTCTGGTGTGCTCCATGTGCCTATCCAATAACCGCTTGAAAGTTCCTAAAGTGTCCGACTCCACTATCACAGTAGGCAGTCCATTCCACACCCCAACCACTCTCTGAGTAAAGAACCTACCTCGGACATCCCTCCTATATCTCCCACCATGAACCTTATAGTTATGCCCCCTAGTAACAGCTACATCCACCCGAGAAAATAGTCTCTGAACATCCACTCTATCTATCCCCCTCATCACCTTATAAACCTCTATTAAGTTGCCTCTCATCCTCCTCTGCTCTAAATAGAAAAGCCCTAGCTCCCTCAACCTTTCCTCATAAGACCTACCCTCCAAACCAGGCAGCATCCCGGTAAATCTCCTCTGCACTCTCTCCAATGCTTCCACATCCTTCTTATAGTGAGGTGACCAGAACTGCACACAATATTCCAAATGTGGTCTCACCAAGGTCCTGTACAGTTGCAGCATAACCCCAGGGCTCTTAAACTCAAACCCCCTGTTAATAAACGCTAACACGCTATAGGCCTTCTTCACAGCTCTATCCACTTGAGTGGCAACCTTCAGAGATCTGTGGATATGAACCCCAAGATCTCTCTGTTCCCCCACATTCCTCAGAACCCTGCCGTTGACCCTGTAATCCGCATTCAAATTTGTCCTACCAAAATGAATAACCTCGCACTTATCAGTGTTAAACTCCATCTGCCATTTTTCAGCCCAGCTCTGCATCCTATCAATGTCTCTTTGCAGCCTACAACAGCCCTCCACCTCATCCACTACTCCACCAATCTTGGTGTCATCAGCAAATTTACTGACCTACCCTTCAGCCCCCTCCTCCAAGTCATTGATAAAAATCACAAATAGCAGAGGACCCAGCACTGACCCTTGTGGTACACCGCTGCTAACTGGTCTCCAGTCTGAAAATTTTCCATCCACCACCACCCTCTGTCTTCTATGAGATACAGTAAGAAGTCTCACAACACCAGGTTAAAGTCCAACAGGTTTATTTGGTAGCAAATACCATAAGCTTTCAGAGCACAGCTCCTTCGTCAGATGGAGTGGATATCTGTTCTCCAACAGTGCACAGACACAGAAATCAAGTTACAGAATACTAATTAGAATGCAAATCTCTACAGCCAGCCAGGTCTTAAAGGTACAGATAATGTGGGTGGAGGGAGCATTCAACACAGGTTAAAGAGATGTGTATTGTCTCCAGACAGAACAGCTAGTGAGATTCTACAAGCCCAGGAGGCAAGCTGTGGGGGTTACTGATAATGTGACATAAATCCAACATCCCGGTTTAGGCCGTCTTCATGTGTGCGGAACTTGGCTATCAGTTTCTGCTCAGCGACTCTGCGCTGTCGTGTGTCGTGAAGGCCGCCTTGGAGAACGTTTACCTGAAGATCCAAGGCTGAATGCCCGTGACTGCTGAAGTGCTCCCCCACAGGAAGAGAACAGTCTTGCCTGGTGATTGTCCAGCGGTGTTCATTCATCCGTTGTCGTAGCGTCTGCATGGTTTCCCCAATGTACCATGCCTCGGGACATCCTTTCCTGCAGCGTATCAGGTAGACAACGTTGGCCAAGTTGCAAGTGTAGGTACCGTGTACCTGGTAGATGGTGTTCTCACGTGAGATTATGGCATCCGTGTCGATGATCCGGCACGTCTTGCAGAGGTTGCTGTGGCAGGGTTGTGTGGTGTCGTGGTCACTGTTCTCCTGAAGGCTGGGTCGTTTGCTGCGGACAATGGTCTGTTTGAGGTTGCGTGGTTGTTTGAAGGCAAGAAGTGGGGGTGTGGGGATGGCCTTGGCGAGATGTTCGTCTTCATCAATGACATGTTGAAGGCTCCGGAGGAGATGCCGAAGCTTCTCCGCTCCGGGGAAGTACTGGACGATGAAGGGTACTCTGTCCACCGTGTCCCGTGTTTGTCTTCTGAGGAGGTCGGTGCGGTTTTTCGCTGTGGCGCGTCGGAACTGTTGATCGATGAGTCGAGCGCCATATCCTGTTCTTATGAGGGCATCTTTCAGTGTCTGGAGGTGTCTGTTGCGATCCTCCTCATCCGAGCAGATCCTGTGTATTCGGAGGGCTTGTCCGTAGGGGATGGCTTCTTTTACGTGTTTAGGGTGGAAGCTGGAGAAGTGGAGCATCATGAGGTTATCCGTGGGCTTGCGGTACAGTGAGGTGCTGAGGTGACCGTCCTTAATGGAGATGCGTGTGTCCAAGAATGCAACTGATTCTATGAGATAGCCAGTTACTTATCCAATCGGCCAAATTTCCTTCTATCCCACACCTCCTTACTTTCTTCATGAGCCTACCATGGGGAACCTTATCAAACGCCTTACTAAAATCCATGTATACGACATCAACTGCTCTATCTTCATCTACACACTTAGTTACCTCCTCAAAGAATTCAATCAAATTTGTGAGGCAAGACTTACCCTTCACAAATCCATCTTGATGTAGGTTGAAGTCAAAGAGAGTCAAAGGTGATCGGGGGTCGGCAGAACGTGGAGTTGAGGTCACAATCAGATCAGCCATGATCTTATAGAATCACTATAGTGCAGCAGCGGTGATTCGGTCCATCGAGTCTGCACCGACTGTCTGACAGCATATCTTACCCAGGCCCTCTCCCCATCCTATCCCCGTAACCCCACACATTTCCCATGGCCAATCCATCTAACCTACACATCTTGGAACATTGAGGGGCAATTTATCATGCACCTAACCTGCACATCATTCGACTGTGGGAGAAAACTGGAGTATTCGGAGGGAACCCACGCAGACACGGGGAGCATGTGCAAACTCCACACAGACAGTGACCCAAGGCCAGAATCGAACCCGGGTCCCTGGAGCTGTGAGGCTGCATTGCTAACCACTGTGCCACCGTGCCATCCTTACCGAATGGCGAGGATGCTATAGAGGGGCCAAATAGCCTATGCTTGCTCCTAATTTATACATTCATAGGTCACTTTTTTCCTGTTGCAAAAAGTTGCCTTTTTAATAATTTAATTCCTGTTTCCAGCTGATAAAGTAAAAATCAGTATTTGATACAAACTCGTCTTCATGACAGTGTGAAGACTTTGGAGAGGGTACACAAGAGACTTTCCTGAAGAGTTCTAGGGTGAAGGAATGCAGTTACACGGTAAACTGGAGAAGCTGAGATTATTCTTCTTGGAACACAGCAAAA
This sequence comes from Mustelus asterias, assembly GCF_964213995.1. Classification (NCBI taxonomy): domain Eukaryota; kingdom Metazoa; phylum Chordata; class Chondrichthyes; order Carcharhiniformes; family Triakidae; genus Mustelus; species Mustelus asterias. Next base: position 28,973,873 of record NC_135819.1, read on the forward strand.
TTGACAGAGACAGGTGTTTAAAGTTAAAAAGTTAAAGCTTATTTATTAGTCACAAAGTAAGGCTGACATTAACACTGCAATTAAGTTACTGTGAAATTCCCCCAGTTGCCACACTCCCGCACCTGTTCGGGTCAATGCACCTAACCCGCACATCTTTGGACTGTGGGAGGAAACCGGAGCACCCGCAGGAAACCCACACAGACACGGGGAGAATGTGCAAACTCCACACAGACAGTGACCCAAGCCGGGAATCGAACCCCCGAGTCCCTGGCGCTGTGAGGCAGCAGTGCTAACCACTGTGCTGCAGTGCAGCCTACTAAGATTCCAAAGGGGTTAGTTAGAGTAAATAAAGGGAAATTGGTTCCAAAAATCGATAAGCAAAGGGCACAAGTTGAAGGTGGTTGGAAAAGAACCAGAGTTAGCATGAGAAAAAGTGTTTTTATTCGACAAGTGGTTTGGATTTGGAACGCACTGGCTGACAGGTTGCGGATATAGATTCAATAGTAGCTTTTAAAAGGGAATTGTTTGGTGTGGTGATTGTCCCTTTAAGGATCCATCGGCAGAGTCAAGGGTCACATGGCCTAGTGAGCCAATCAGAGAGCAGGGTGGGGGAATCCCCTGGTGAGCTCAGGCCATGAGGCTGGAAGTCTGTGTATTGTAGTTTTATGTAACTGAACATTACAGTTATTATTTACCTGGCTGGTGAACAGGAATTGTTGCATTGCTTGTAAGATCACATTCCTGAGATGTGCAGCTTACTGATTCATGCTTGAGATTTATATAAAACACTGAGATTCTAAACCCTCAATCTCCGCTCCCCAAACCTTTTTCCTGCCGTAACCCCATTTGGAGGCTGTCATGGTGCCAGAGTGTGAGCCAGGGGTTAGGGGAGGTGGTGAAGAGTTTGCTTCAGGAGTCTGGTTGGCGTCAGGCCTGTGAACCTCATGCCTCGCCAGCGGAGTGGATTTTGAGTGCTTAGCACCTCGATGCTGGGAATACTGTCTATTTAAGGATGCAGCCTTCTACTCTGCAGCATATTAATGAACTAGTCAGGTTCTTAACCAATACATACCATCCCATTTGACATCCATTCTACTGTCTTCCCTTGACTAGCAGTGCCTGTATTATGACCCAGCGTGAGCAACAAGATTGTTCTGGGGAAATGTATGTTTATTCTGCCCTTTCTGTCCATAGTCAACAACATTAAGAGTTAGCAGTCTGAGGAACACCTTGTTAAATTTCCTCAGAGAGCTCTAGAGTGTTATCACATGTTAAAGTTAAAGTTTATTTATTCGTCACAAGTAAGGCTTACATTAACATTGCAATGAAGTTACTGTGAAATTCCCCTAGTCGCCACACTCCGGTGCCTGTTTGGGTCAATGCACCCTAACCGACACGTCTTTCAGACTGTGGGAAGAAACCGGAGCACCCGGAGGAAACCCACACAGACACAGGGAGAATGTGCAAACTCCACACAGACAGTGACCCAAGCCGGGAATGAAACCTAGGTCCCTGACACTGTGAAGCAGCAGTGCTAACCACTGTGCCACCCTGCCACATTTGAGCTCTGTGGTATGTATAAACATAAGCTTCTTGCAAAGACACAAAACCACAGGTAGGTCATTGAAGCCCCTGTGAGTTCGGACACAGCCGGGCAGTTGATGGTTGATTGGGGGGGAAGGAGAAGAGGGGGGGTAAATTGTTTACATTTTGGGACAAACACTTTTCATGAACATTCATTCCGTTATAAAACCTTATTCTCACACACCAAGGCTGTGCTTTCTCAGCTGTGTTTGCAAAGAGCTTCTACTAGTTTCCATCCACAGGGGTGAAGCACCAAATCTCTGGTGAGATTCGTGTCTTCCTGTCTCAGTGATGGGAGTGGTGAACAACCAGGCATGGCGGACAATTACTGAGACACACAATTGGAGAAAATCAAGAGGCAAGAGGGACAAAGAGGATTGGGTGGATTACATTGTTTTTGATTCACGCTATTCCTGCCAGATCCTTTTTTAACCAATGAATTGTGATTTTCTTTTGCTACTTAAGTTGCGAAGAAAACGAAATCGCCAGAAAGGGCTGCAGCAAGTAAAGTTCAACGAACAGGTACAGAGTTTCTTCATGTTAATACTGTGTTGAGAGGATCATTTTGTTATGCTGTATCCTGTTAACTAATTGATATTTTATAGTTTATTTTATTTATTTTTAAAACTTAATTGCTATTTTATACATCTCTGACAACAAGAGGAGGGTTTTTGTTATCGCAATAGACTTGTAGTCATCCCATAATGATACACAGCCAATGAATTACTTCTGAACTGTAGTCACTGTTGTTAGAAACATGGCAGCCATTTTGCACAAAGCAGATCCCTCAGACAGGAAACGAGATGATTGACCCATTATTTTATTTTGCCATGTTGGTTGATGGAAGAGTGGGAAGCACACTAGCAGAATCCTCTGTTGTTTTTAGCACCCACCGAAACAGATACACAGGGAGGGCCTGACTTTAACATCCTGTGTGAAAGACAGTCCTGTCTTGATCTTATTGGCTTGCCATGCGAGCGGGACAAGAGGCAAAACATCGAATTTGCCTCATGTCTCCGTTTTGCCGGCGAAATTAGCTTTGCGCCCTGATTTCAATATTAATAACATGTTTTACATGTCATTAATGAAACCTGGGTGTTATCGTCTGGGCATCCCCACCTTAGCCCCATCACTGGCCGAGGTCCTTACTGGTGAGGATCACAGATGGTCCCCACCAACGGGGATCAGATATGATGGCCACGCTGTTGGGACCATAGGCCATTGAAGCCCCCCCGCAAGTTCGGACACAAAGCCGGGCAGTGCCCACGGGGACACTGTCAGCCTGGCACTGCCAAGCGGTGGGTCTTGAGAGGAGCGTGTCTTGAGGGGGTGGAGGCTGATGGGGGTAAGACCTGATTGGGGGGGAGGCAGGGGCGGGGGGGGGAAGTCCCATAGGAGGGAAGGGAGTGGAACTCTGCAGGAGGGGGAAGTTGATCGGTGGGGGCAGCCATGAACAGGGGTTGGGATGGCCATCGGGGAGTGGGGGGCAATTGGCTGTGGCAGCGATTGTTGGGGGGGGTGGGGCCATGTCCGGGGTGGTGATTGAGGGGTATGGGGGCAAACGGCATGTGTGGCAATATTCCTGGTTGTGGGGGGGGGGAGGTGGTTAGTGTTCTGTTTAATGTAGTTGCCTAGGAGTGAATTGGGGCATGGGAGACTAACCTGCTCCCCAGAGGCACTCCCACTATTAGGTATTTTAATGAGACTGTGTGCCTGAAATTTAGGGCAATTTTACATATAACAGAAACCCAGCAGCTGGAGGGAGTGGTCGATCCAACAGTTAAATGCTTTGCCGCCACTTCTCAGCAACTTGTAGCAAGTTTAGAAAAAGCGTAGAATGGAAATCAATCAAGGAACAAAGGAAAATGAGGAGGCCAATCAGCCCCTCCAGCTTTGATCTCGCTTGTAAAGGGCAAAGGTGAGATGAATTTCTGAAGTTAAAACAGAAAGTGCTGGATAAACTCAGCAGGTCTGATAGTATCTGTGGAGAGAGAAACAGAGTTAATGTTTCAAGTCCACTCTGACTTCTCTTCGGAACTCCTGGGTCAGTATTTTACACTCACTCCCTCCCAGCCCTGCTGATTCTGAGGAGGTGGGGGGAGTGTGAAATTGCATGGAGGGGATTCCTTCCGGGATCCTCCCCCCCACCCTGACCTTGCAGCAATTTTATACTGGAACATACATTATGTATAAGGACCTGTCCTCTGCTGGCAAAAAGGACATGGTAAGAAGTCTCACAACACCAGGTTAAAGTCCAACAGGTTTATTTGGTAGCACAAGCCACTAGCTTTCGGAGCGCTGCTCCTTCGTCAGGTGAATGGGAGTTGTGTTCACAAACAGGGCAAAAAGACACAAACTCAATTTACAAAATAATGGTTGGAATGCTAGTCTTTACAGGTAATCAAGTCTTAAAGGTACAGACAATGTGAGTGGAGAGAGGGTTAAGCACAGATTAAAGAGATGTGCATTGTCTCCAATATGGAGTTAAAACAGACTTCTTACTGTGTTTACCCCAGTCCAACGCCAGCATCTCCACAAAAAGGACATGTCCAGGCCATTAAGCCTTTTTTGAATTAAACTAAAACAGGAGGGACAATAGCTCCCCGGTGCATTCCCCATGACAATGCCTCAGCCAATCAGAGCCTGCTTTTCAACCAACATGCAGTATAAGTTATTGCTCCCTTTGAAATTTGGCATTCTTGTGTCTGTCCTGATGGTGCAAAAAACTTCCACAGCATGTTTCTTTGTTCAGTAATATTCAATAGACTTGATTCAGGTTTTCAGAACGTTTACATTTCACCACAACCAAATTCACCCATTTTGGGATTAAAATTCTCCCAGAGTTAAAATTTCAGGTCAATACCCAGATCTCCCGGTCTCAGACTTGAAGACTTCTACTGTTCCCCCAGCATCAAAGCCTTTTGGAACATAAGGTTCCAGATTTCCAATATCTTTTGAGTGTAAAGTGCTTCTGGATTTTGCTCGCTCAGTTTAAGATTGTACTTCCTGGTTCTGACGGAAAGCAGCAATCCAGAATTCACCAGGTTTGAAATGTTGTTCCTGTTTAATTTCTAGGGTTTACAATAAATTTTGCCGTGTCATCAAAAGCCTGTATGGACAAAGGTAAGGTTCTTTTTTAAAGAGTAGGAACGCTCTCACAGATTATTTTATCCTTTTGTTCTGAGTCAATAGGGCAGAATGGAACTTATTGATGTCAACTTGATTTAGCTACAGTGAGAAGCCTTTCCCTCTTATTCCTGGGTCTTCCATTGCATCTCAGTTTGATAGTTTCTTAGCTGCAACATTTGGAGTGATTTCACATCTAGTAGGGTCCTTCACAGATGCATGTCGGGTTCTGATGACCATAAACCATTGTCGATTGCCGTTATCTGGTTCATTAATGTCCTTTAGGGAAGGAAATTTGCCCGTCTTTACCTGCTCTGGCCTACATGTGACTCCAGACCCACAGCAATGTGGTTGACTCTTAAATGCCTTCTGAAAATGGCCGAGCAAGACACTTAGTTCGAGGGCAATTAGGGATGGGCAACAAATGCTGGCCCAGTCAGCGATACACATCCCCCCCATGCACAAATGTTTAAAAAATGATGCCACTGGGACCCAACAACTGCGATTTTAACTCAATGACGTCACTGTTGTGGCTTTTCCCGCCAGATGAAGGCTGCCGGGATAAGGACTGAGACACAAAGAGTTCCAAACAGCTAACTGAGAGCCTGTTCAGATTTGAATATACAAACCAGGGGCAGGCCAGTCAGCCTATGAGAGGGATGGGAATTAGGAGGTGGTGACTGTGAATGAGGATGGGAGGAAATTAGTGAGTGACGCAGAGGCTGGAAGGTGCGGCTCCCATCCATGAGGGTAGCAACACATCCTCTTCCGAGGAATGATGCAGTTGGAAAAACAAGCTTGAAAAAACAATATGGGAGGGGTCTCAAGGTGTGTGGGAAGAGTTCAGGACGAGCACTTTGGGCCAAGTGAAGGGGCAGCTTGGCAATTATCACAAGCCTTGAGAATGAGGCTTAGCTGAATACTGGTTTCAAATACCCACTGAAGGAGAATTGCTCCTTTACTGATGGTGTGCATTCAGTCAAGAATCCATCCAGCCTCGGGCTCCAGTGAAGTTGGTCTCTTTGGCCATCTCCAGACAGAGGTAAAAATGGAAGAAGTATCAAACAATCATGGCCTACGCCTGCTGAACATGCCCAATACATGCCTTAACATTACCATTGTCATGGTCACACGCTACAACACCTAAAGTCATGTCATTAGCTCAAGACCAGAGTGTTGATAATGTCGAGGTTAATGGAAGTGAGCTGGCACTATCCTGACCGAGGGTTATAGCACTTGCCTGTGTTCACTTTAATTATTCCCTGTGGCTGCACAGTCATGTCTGAGGGAGGTGCTGATCCATCCATGGACATCAGGGTGTGCTTTAGCTGCAAGAGGTGGCTTGGGGATGCCATGGCTAGACTGAGAGCAGGCCAGGAGCTGGAAATCCTGGCTTGGAGATGGAAGGAGAGCATTCAAGGGGAAGTTGCAGTGATTTCTCAATTCTATTAATTGAAGAATATCAGGAGGAGGAGGTTTGTAGGCTGTAGACAACACCGCCTTGTTGATATCGGTGCTTCAGATGAGGAGAAGGGGGGCCTGTCACGGATTGGCTCACGTCCAGGAGGAACATCGGCCTGAGCAGATGGAGGCAGCGAGGCCCTAGGTCAGCCCTGATGTTCCCGAGGAGGGGAAATGTCCACAAAGGCGTGTGGTGCTATCAAGGATACATAGAACTCATAGATCATATATGAGGAGGAGTGGAAGACAGTGCCACAGGAGCCTTCGCTTGTCCTGGGATGGCTCACATTTGCCACCTGCTCAGTGAGGAACTCATGCCACAAGGACTTGGAAGCCACCCCATGCCAGTGGCTTTATGTGGCACTGAATCTTTTGCCAGTGGCTCCTTCCAGGATAATGCTTTGATGATTAGCAAACTGAATCATTGGAAGCCTGACAAATCCCTGTCCCTTTGCATTCGGGTCAAACCTGGTCCAATCAGTGTTGACACAGCAGCCAATGACTACACAAAGAACAAAGAACAGTACAGCACAGGAAACAGGCCCTTCGGCCCTCCAAGCCTGTGCCGCTCCTTGGTCCAACTAGACCAATCGTTTGTATCCCTCCATTCCCAGGCTGCTCATGTGACTATCCAGGTAAGTCTTAAATGATGTCAGCGTGCCTGCCTCCACCACCCTACTTGGCAGCGCATTCCAGGCCCCCACCACCTCTGTGTAAAAAACGTCCCTCTGATATCTGAGTTATACTTCGCCCCTCTCAGCTTGAGCCCGTGACCCCTCGTGATCGTCACCTCCGACCTGGGAAAAAGCTTCCCACCGTTCACCCTATCTATACCCTTCATAATCTTGTACACCTCTATTAGATCTCCCCTCATTCTCCGTCTTTCCAAGGAGAACAACCCCAGTCTACCCAATCTCTCCTCATAGCTAAGACCCTCCATACCAGGCAACATCCTGGTAAACCTTCTCTGCACTCTCTCTAACGCCTCCACGTCCTTCTGGTAGTGCGGCGACCAGAACTGGACGCAGTACTCCAAATGTGGCCTAACCAGCGTTCTATACAGCTGCATCATCAGACTCCAGCTTTTATACTCTATACCCCGTCCTATAAAGGCAAGCATACCATACGCCTTCTTCACCACCTTCTCCACCTGTGTTGTCACCTTCAAGGATTTGTGGACTTGCACAGCTAGGTCCCTCTATGTTTCTATACTCCTGATGCCTCTGCCATTTATTGTATAACTCCTCCCTACATTATTTCTTCCAAAATGCATCACTTCGCATTTATCCGGATTAAACTCCATCTGCCACCTCTCCGCCCAATTTTCCAGCCTATCTATATCCTGCTGTATTGCCCGACAATGCTCTTCGCTATCCGCAAGTCCTGCCATCTTCGTGTCATCTGCAAACTTGCTGATTACACCAGTTACACCTTCTTCCAAATCATTTATATATATCACAAATAGACCTTCCCTTCATTGACCTTGTTGAGGCCTTCGGGGGTTTGCAGCTGCATCACATTGAGAGCATGATCACAGTCCTCGAGATGGTCCAACTCACCGAGGCCATTCCTGTCCAGGTGTCCTAAGTCAGTGAGCACTGTCACATATTGAATTCCACGTTGAGTCACGTGCTGTGCCCTCACCAACGCAAATGTAAAGCCCTGCAAAGCAGCTAGGCTGGTCCAATTAGAGAGTGTTGGAGGTAAGGAGACAACTTCATCAAGATGAACACACTCCTCTCACATCCCATACTCTAATCCCTCTTGGAAACAAAGTCAATGAGATTTTTGATTTCTGGGAAGGAACAGAAGGCAGCCATCGGTGCACTGGAAAATGGAGATGAGGGAGAGGGCCTCAGCAGGGCTGGAACGAGGAATATTCCACATTTACCACAATACGGTTGTGTGGCTAGGACCCATATGGATACCCAGAGCATCACCTTGTATCTGGAGGCAATGAGGGGAGTTAAAGGAGAAGTCCAATGTGAAAACAAGCTCAGCCAAGAGGAGGAGGGTGATGGTGGATGGGGGTCTATTGAGCCTCTGTTCAAGGATGGACCTGAGAGCCCTCAGTCCTGCTGGGAGATGAAGGTGTAAAGAGATCGGACATCCATCATGAAGAGAATTTAATTAGATTTGATTTGATTTATTATTGTCACATGTATGAGCATACAGTGAAAAGTATTGTTTCTTGCGTGCTTTACAGAAAAAGCATACCATTCACAGAGAAGGAAAGGAGAGAGTGCAGAATGTAGTGTTACAGTCATAGCTAGGGTGTGGAGAAAGATCAACTTAATGCGAGGTAAGTCCATTCAAAAGTCAGGTGGCAGCAGGGAAGAAGCTGTTCTTGGGTCGGTTGGTTCGTGACCTCAGACTTTTTGTATCTTTTTCCCGAGAAGATGGTTTGAGCCAGAAACTGGAAACAAGTGACAAGGGAATAAAGAGTCACAGAAATAGACAGGGAGAGACTAGAGAAAAGAAGAAAAAATAGGGTCGAGATTGGGGCAGGAACTGAATGAAACAACAAGTCTACCAGGACCATCCTGTTTGTGGGAAGGAATATGTGAATATGCCATTGTAATTGCGTGGAGTTACTGGGATAGGGTGGGGGAAAGGACCTGGGTAAGGTACTCTGTCAGGAGAGTCAGTGCAGACTCGATGGCCGAATGGCCTGAATTAGAAGTGGGTTGGGTTTGGGGGGGCTTAGGTTGGAGGCTGCAGAGGCAACACCTAGAATCATCCTTATCCTGTGATTGAATTTTAAAACTCTTATTCTCACCACATTAATTATCTTCCTTTGGTTGTTTGTTAGGATGGATCATTAAATCATACGATGAAACCATTGCAAAACTGGACTGGAAGGAAATTTGCACCATGGTGTTGGAGAGAATTCAGGCTGAGAATGAAAGAATGTAAATATTTTAAATGGAATCCTTTCTTAACATAATCATTTCTAATCGAATGTCATGGGAGATTCAACAGAACGGTGTGGGGTGGAGGAGTGCTGGGGGCAGAGAGATGTCCTTATGTGGAGAAACTGGAGAAGCTGAGCTTTTCCCCTTGGATCAGGGATGTTTATAGGGAAGTCTCAAGGAGGTGTCGATGTGAGGGTTTGATGGAGTTAGCAAAGAGTAACTGTCCATTGGAAGAACAGTCAGCAAACACAGGTTAAAGGGAGTTATCCAAACAACCAGAGTATGAATGGGGAGAAATGCTTAGACGCAGGGTGGGGATGCATGTGGGGTGGTTGGTGGGTGGGTAGGGGTTGAGTACTTAAATCCCCCAAATGTGAGGTCAGATCAGGAACCTAACATTGTCCTGCCCAAACCTTGGCCTGACCTGGGTAGATTTGAATTCAAGCAGGGAACTGTGAGGTAAGGTATTTAGATATTGAAATAGATCCCAAGTTGTTGCTTCAACCACCCATTCTGGCTTTAGAGAACACTGGGGAACTCAGCAGCGTCACTGAAGTGAGTGCACAGTGGTTTCTTCAGTGAAACTGACAGGCTGGGAAGTCTTTGATCAGCAGCCATACACAGATGAGAGATACTGCTCACAGGATTCTTTTTGAGGGAATGCTTTCAGTGTTTGACAGGTGATTGTTACCTCCTTGGAAGTCACTTCAACTATCTTGCACTTCACTCACCTTCAGCTGCACTTCTTTGCTGCCAGCTTTTATTATGGCTTGGGAGCAGTTTAAGTAGCTCTACCTTCTCCCTCTGATGAGGAATTAGAGGAGCAGCACGAACACCAACAGGAGCAACAGGAACAACACACGCTACCTTCTCCCAAAGACATTTGCTCCTCCACAAGGCACAGGGGATGGATATCCAGTTGGAAGGAGGTAATACCCCAGCACAGAGTCTGTAAGCAGAGGATTAGCTCCCTCCACATGTCTGAACACCAGTGATTCAGGAGGATCAGGCTGCTTCCCAGTGGAGCAGGTGGGAACACATTGCCAGTGGCCATCAAGGTGCCTGCCACTGGAGGGCCAGCTCCCCGGAGGGCCAGCTCCCTGGAGGGCCAGCTCCCCGGAGGGCCAGCTCTTGTTGTGCGCTGTCTGCTTCTGCACTAAAGTTCTGAGAGTGAGAAATGGATTGTGTGGAAAAGAGGGAAAGACGGTATTGGTGCAGATTGACTGTGAGGCCTGTGGAGAGGGTGAATGTTGCCTGTTTTGATGTTGATGTGGAGAGGTGCCTGGAGAGAGAGGAATGAGTGGAGGTGTAAGGTGTGTTGTTATGAGGAGTGTGGAGAATGTGGAGAAAGTCAGACTGTGGAGCTTGGCACCTGATAACGTTATTCCACTTTCCATTCCTGATCCTCTCGGTACATTGTTTCCAGGCTGGAGGAATCACACTCCAGCTGATGACTTCCCCGGCACTTCCATCCACCCCTGCTTGGGTGGAGGGGCCTTGGTAGAGTGCATCTGACTGCAAGTCCCTCAGATCCCAACAGCAGAAGGTCCAGGTACGATTGAGGACCTATTTGGGAGGTGAGGTGGGGAGTCTATCCAGGTTTCCTCTGGTTCCATTCCAGTGCTTTCGGCAGCCTCCATTCTAAACCATTCCCTTCAATAAAACATCCTTCCTTTGTCAGAATCGACATCGCATCCCTAATTGGCTGAGGAGGTGAGATACCAGTGTCATGGTTCCATTAAAGAGTCACAGAGCTGAAGGGGTTTGCACACTGCTAATTGTTCCCCCAGTCTCAGCAGGAGGCATAGTTGAACAGTCTGCCCAGGAAGTTGTTACGATCTGGAAGGTGCTGCCTGGATGGGTGCTGGAAGCAGATTCAATAATAACTTTCAAAAGGGAGCTGGAGAAATACCTGAAAAGGACATACAGTGAAGAAAGAGTAAGGGAGTGGAATAATTGGATTGCTCTTTCAAAGAGCCAGCACACACACAATGGGCCGATTGGCCTCCTTTAGTGCTATAACATTCGATAATTCAATATTTTCATAGAATCATAGAAACCCTACAGTACAGAAAGAGGCCATTTGGCCCATCGAGTCTGCACCGACCACAATCCCACCCAGGCCCTGCCCCCATATCCCTACATATTTACCCACTAATCCCTCTAACCTACGCATCCCAGGACACTAAGGGCAATTTTTAGCATGGCCAATCAACCTAACCCGCACATCTTTGGACTTTAAGATTTTAAGAGCCTTTTTTTTTCCCCACTCGCTTGGCTTTGAGTTTGGCTGATTATTCACTCCCAGGGAAGCTGACATTCAGGCTGCACACACGAATCCAGAGTGGAATACTGAAAATATTGCTGGGTGCTGCAACAGATGAATTTCCTGAGGCAACATCATTGCCTGGTTAACCCTGGATGCAAAGATTTGCCATGGGCTAGAGGCTAAACCTGTATACCCCAGTTCATTGTGCACCGTATTACTGATGCTATTCGCAACGCCATGGGGGGCCGCCAACCAAAAATAACCAATAATACCCACATTTACTGAATGACTCCCAAATGAAGAAATTACCAATGAGATCCCACTCTTTGTAACTTTTACCTTATCACAAATCAAAACCAACACAAATTAAACATGAATTAACAGGCTAAAGATGCTTTCAATAAAAAAGCTAAATTGCACTTTAAATAGTCAATACACTAAGATAAGTCTTGCACAACCACAAGCTCTTGTATAATTCCTACCCAAATGTGGCATGACATAGTTACATAGTTCCTCATATGCTCGTCTTTATTCAAGCAATAGGTCAAGAGTCCTATCCGACAGCTTTCATATTTGAGTTTCATGGGTCGCATTATCATCAACAAGGCACACTTCAATAAACCCTCTCTCCCTTGGGTCATAACAGTCCTGATGGTGTCGCTTTCCAGAGTCCTTTTCAAAAAATCAACTAATAATGTCCCAGATCATGGTTTGGCCAGTTCTGGGAAACATCCAGCTATTTAGTGTATCCTAGCTATTAACAGAGCTTTCCAGGTTTTAGACCATTTAGCCAGCTCACACATTGGGTGGGACTTTCAGGCTGCGCTCATCCCAAAACCAGAAAATCCTGCCCGAGGTCAACAGACCTTTGCGTGGCTGTTCTTCCTCTGCCCGCTACAATTCCCATGGTGGGTGGAATGGGAAAACTCCCCCCACTGTCTCCAAGAGACCTGTCTTGAAACAGAAAAGCTAATCTCTTCCTGAGAGTGACTTACTTCTTCTCCTCACAATAATTCTCTGTGTTCCTCTTTCTGCTTCTGTCTGTTTTCTCTTTGTGTCTGCATCTGCCTTTCCCTTCCAACTCCTCTGCTTGTAACTCTCCTTTGAGTCTGCAGCTCTCCTTTGCGTCAGCAGCCCCCCCCCTTGAGTCTGCAGCCCCCCCCCCCTTGAGTCTGCAGCTCCCCTTCGAGTGTGCACCTCTCCTTTGTGTCTACCAGCAAATAGATTTTTTCTTAATTTCCTTCTTGTTGGCTCTGCTTCCAGATCAAGGGTCACCAGGTCACATGGACCAGTATTTCTTACTACCCAAGAAAATTACAATTGATCCCATTGTAATTGATGCAAAGTCATCTTCAAACATCGCTTTAAAACAAGTACAGATTCCACAAACCTTTTAAAGATTTTTTTTCTTTTCTCGACTGTTTCTGGGTCACAGGTCATCACTATACCTGGCTCTGGATTTCTGCACCAGCTGCAGAGAACCTGTTCCAACACTTAGCGAGTATTCAACCTCCCCCCACCCCCCCCCCCCCCCCCCCCCCCCCCCCCGCCACCCCACCCGCACCAACCGTATCCACAATTACAGCTGATTTTCTCTTTTGCTTTCTAATCAGAAACCTTGAAAAAGCGGCTATGATTAAACATGGGTTGGACAAGCCGGTGATTCTGCTGCATTATGAAGAAGCCAGAAGTGAATCAACATCCAAGTTCAGGAAGTCCATCCCAGTGCCTGAGGTGTCACTTCTAAGAGACGGAAAACCTCATATCCCAATCTTAAAGGTGGAGAATCCTGCATTAAATAAAATGTATTATTCATTGAATGATGGATCCTCCTTCATTTAGTATCCTTGAAAGACCAATCCCAGCTTATTTAGGACTCAGTGACACAGGGCAGTGTGCTGGCTTTGAAAGTGAGATGTTGATACATATTGAAGGGAATGTCCAGGGGGCATCATAGTCACCCTGAGCCTGAGTTCAGTTTCTGTCTATATGGTCGGGCTAGCGCACAACCCTCTCCCCCTCTGGGCTTGCTGACTAAATGGGGCCCACACAATCTGAGATTGGACCCTCAATCTAGTCATTTCTTTTTAAGATACCCTTAGTTTTACCTTGGATACTTCAAAGGTTAGAAAGTGCAAAGGTTAAGATTAAGTCAGTCAGAGAATGGCGGTTAGAAGATTCATTTCAAATCTAGCTGTCTCACAAGTGGACAATTAAAATTAAGCAAGTAATGTGGGCATCGAGGGTGATGGGGAGGGTGAGGGTGATGGGGAGAGTGAGGGGTGAGGAGGATGGGGTGGGTGAGGGGATGGGGTGGGTGAGGGTGATGGCGAGAGTGAAGGGGTTGGGGAGGGGGATGGGAATGGGGAGGGGGATGGGAATGGGATGTGTGAAGGTGATGTGGGGGTGGGGGTGAATTGCTCTGTTGTCTATTTTCCTCCTCTATTCCTCACCTATCAGCTGTCTTTTGGTGACTTCATTAAGAAGTCAGTTAATTTTCATGTGTACACTCCACACCCAGCTCCAGTTCACCTCCTTCATTTTACTAACATTGAGGGAGAGATTATTGCTGCCGCACCAGTTCACCAGATTCTCTATCTCATTCCTGTACTCTGTCTCACCATTGTTTGAGATCCGACACACTACAGTGGTGTCGTCAGCAAACTTGAAAATCGAATTGGAGGAGAATTTGGCCGCAGTCACAGGTATATAAGAAGTATAGTAGGGGGCTGAAAACACAGGCTTGTGGAGCACCAGTGTTGAGGATGATCATGGAGGAGGTGTTGTTGCCTCTCCTTACTGATTGTGGTCTGTGGGTTAGGAAGTCTAGGATCCAGTCACAGAGGGAGGAGCCAAGGCCCAGGCCATGGAGTTTAGAGATAAGTTTTGTAGGAATAATGGTGTTGAAGGCTGAGCTGTAGTCAATAAATAGGAGTCTGGCATATGTGTCCCATAGTTGAGTGTAGGGCCAAGGAGATGGTGTCTGCTGTGGATCTGTTGCGGCAGTAGGTGAACAGCAGTGGATCCAGGTAATCTGGGAGGCCGGAATTGATTCGTGCCATGAATACCTCTCGAAGAACTTCATGATGATGAATGTCAGAGCCACCGGGCAATAGCCATAAAGGCAGATGGTTGTTTGATTGTCACCCCATCCACAAACATTCACTCCCTCCACCACCGATGAACAGTGGCAGCGGAGTGAACCATCTACAAGATGCGCTGTTGCAACTCAGCAAGATTCCTTAAGCAGCCACTCACCTTCCTGACTTGGAAATAAATCCTGGAACTCTCTCCCTAACAGCACTGTGGGTGTATCCACACCACATGGACTGCAGCGGTTCAAGAAGGCAGCTCAGCACCACCTTCCCAAGGGCAATTAGGGATAGGCAGTAAATGCTGGCCAGCCAGCAACATCCACATCCCTTGAATTAATCATTTTTAAAAATCTCCAATTCTGACATCATATACATCACCTTTTATTGTGCCACGCTTTACAGCCGTACCTTCAGTTGCCTGGACCCTAAGCTCTGAAATATTCTCCCTACATCTCTTCATCTCTCTGCCTCACTTTAAGATACTTATTAATACCTGTCTCTTTGAACAAGCTGATGGTCATCTCCCCAATCTCTCTTTATGTGGGGAGGGGTATGAACTTTGTTTTATTGGTAATGACCTTTCTTGTTAAGCATGGGCGGCACGGTGGCAGTGGGCGGAACGGCGGCACAATGCCTCACCAGTGCCAGGGACCTTGGCTCGATTCCTGGCTTGGGTCACTGTCTGTGTGGAGTCTGCACATTCTCCCCGTGTCTGCATGGGTTTCCTTTGGGTGCTCCGATTTCTCCCACAGTCCAAAGATGCACGAGTTAGGTGGTTTGTCTATGCTAAATTGCCCCTTGGTGTCAGGGGGATTAGTAGGGTAAATATATGGGGTTACGGGATAGGGTCTGGGTGGGATTGGTGTTGGTGCAGACTCGATGGGCCAAATGGTCTCCTCCTCCGCTGTAGGGATTCTATGATATGTTTAACTGTGTTAAAGGTGCTATCTACATGTTGTTGTTGCCTGGGTGAGGTTGAGGGTGAAGTTTGATGGTGAGATTGAGGGTTAGGGAGATGGCAAGAGGCTTTATTTGGATTCGTAGGGGCTGAGGATGCAGTGGGAGTGAGGGTGATGGGTTTATCACTGAAGGTTAGGGTGAAGATGATGGGGATGGACAGGATGACAGAGGGTAAGAGTGGGGTGAAGGTGTGGTGGTAATGGGGCAAAGGTGAGGGTGTGGAGAGGTTGAATGCTAACCAGTTATTATTGTGTAACATTTTGAACTATTCCTTGTAAGAGTGATATCCCTATCAGTGAAACCATTCCCTCGGAGTTACTCCTTGACTTTAAGTTCAGTTATCCTTCAGGTAATATTGCCGTCTGTCGCAGTCACTCTGGACTTTCCTGTCAAGGAGCATTTTACACCAATATCTTCAGTGATTCGACACTACAGCCTGTTTTACTGGCTAGTTTCACACCATTTGGTCATGGAAGTATTTTCTTATCGGGCGAGTAAGTTAAATAATAAAAGAATGTGAGAGTATTGCTAAACTTGAACTAAGTTAAGTGTGTCTAAACACACTGAGTGGCATCATCTTTGACCCCTCATGTTTATAAAATTACAGTTGTGAAATTGTAATCTCATCCTAACCTGTAATTGTTTTGTTTCATATCACTGCAGTGAAATGTTATGTAAAAAGCTACCATATGAATATAAATTTGAATATTGCTGAAACTTGAAACATGTTGCCAAAGCTTTTCATCTCATGCTCATCAGGTCAAACATAATTTAAACAATCACGACAATTTATACCACAGGAGAAAAGGGTGCTAACTAGTTGGTAAGTGAATTCTGATTGGCTGTGGTGTTGCCATGGAGAAAGCAATGGGGATCTATTGGCTTCCCAAGCTCCCTGAGCAATTCAATAGAGGCACAAATCTTGTATATGTTACTTTTGTTTGCAGAGGATGTGTCTCTTTGTGTGAATGTATATCACTTAAAGCATATCTAAATGAGCCAGTTTATGACCATGACTGATGATCTTCAACTGGTTGTTCATGTAGCTATTAGCACACTCAGGAGTATTCAGCAAATGCTGCCCAACAGAATCACATTTGACAGTAGATGCCTTGGTTTGGGTTTTGCGAGTGCAGGCTGGTTGAGTACGGTCTGTTTTCTGCATATTAGAAACAACATGCTGTTTGGTTCGATGAGTTTATTGTAAGTTGTTGTTTGCCTGCATTACTGTTGCTCATGTGAGTACTGTTTACTTTAAGCATGGTCTCACTCCCAGTAAGAAACAGTTAAGCACAGGGAAAACTTTTTATAAGGTTTGTTTTTACAGTCCTGAATTCTGTTCCTGGGAGACCACAGGAAGTGACAGCCCCTCCACCCTGCTCCACCCGCCCCCCCCAACCCCCACTCCCCCATAAACCTCAATATATTTCCAACATGTTAGCTTGGCTCAATGGTGACCTGCTTCAGGATGAGAAGGTTGTGAATCAAGGATCCTTTCCAGGATTTCAGCACAAAATTCAGATGGACATTCCGATGGAGTACTGAGGGAGAGCTGCACTGTTTGTTGGACAAGATGTTTAACTGAGGTCACATCTACTTGTTCTGGTGGCTGTAAAAGACCCCACGGACATTATTCTGAAGAAGAACGAGGATGTTCTTCCTGGTGTCTGAGCCAAAATTTATCCCTCCCAACTAATGTCACAGAAACAATTGAATTGATGTTTGTGGGATTTTGCTGTGTGCAAACTAGTTGCTGCATGACAGCAGTGACTACAGTTCAAATCTACTTCGTTAACTATAACGTGCTTTGGGATGGTCCGTGGTTTGGAAGGCACAATAGAAATGTAAAACTTTCTTTATGAGACATTAGACCAATCCCACTGTTAAAGTGGATATAAAAGATCCCACAACCACAACTTGAAAAACATGGGGGCAGCAAGGGATCCTGGACAAAATTTATCCCTCAGCTGGTCCTGAGACTCCATGCAAGCTGCCATTCTCCTGCTCCCCTCCCTGAGCCACAGAGTTCAACATAAGAAAAACACTCTCATGAGACACAGCAGCACAAACTGACTAGTGCATAGCACCTTTAAATGAATGTGAAATTCTCAAGTGCTGCTGCCTTCATCTCAAATGAAGGCTGTAATTTTTAAAAATTACTTTAATGAGCATTCATGACTTGTAAATGTGTGACAAATAAGAAACCCGCCCTCCCTGCAGGCTAGCATGAGACCCATACTGCCATAGACACATTCCAACCCTACCTACCTATCCTCTCCAGCCTAATTCAGCCACGTTTCCTGCTCTTGTGAGTTCCATTAAAATCCCTGTCGATGATTCTGAGTTGAAAAGGTAATTTTCTCTAATTGTTATGTTGTTAGAAATGCAATGGTCCTGCAGTTCCACGAAGAAGGTGGCGTGATGATATATCTAAAGGATACTATAATGAAGAATTGGCAATGGCCAAGACGGGGGAAGCTTGCTGAACCGATATGGGTCAAGGTTTGTGTCTATAGAGTCTGAATCAGGGCTAAGGATGGCTAACAATCCTGGCGATGAGTTGTAAAGGGCTGCTGTCTGATGGGGGGGCGGGGGGGGGTGGGGGGGGCATTAGAGTTGCCAGCGCCACTTGGAGGCATGGCTAGAGATTTGATCATGTGATATTCTGGGTACATGACCTCTGACCTGGTGATGCCTAATCACATGACCTCTGTACGAATTCTATAACTGTCATTGTATTTGTCTTGTAGAGATTGGCTCCCTGTAATAGAGAATCTAGACTTGTGGTTTCACATTAGCAGCTGCTCTGAGAGAGGTTCCAGGAGTCCACAGGAAAGCAGGGGGTGAGGGAAAACCGAGGTTGGGGGAGAAGGGGAAACTGAGGGTGGGGGAGAAGGCGAAACGGAAAGTGGAGGATGAGGGGAAACTGACAGGGAAAGGGGAGGAGGGAAACAAGGGGAGGCAGAGTGGCACAATGGTGAGCACTGCTGCCTCACAGCACCAGGGACCCAGGTTCAATTCTAGCCTTGCGTCACTGTCTGTGTGGAGTTTGCACGTTCTCCCCGTGTTTGCATGGGTTTCCTCTAGGTGCTCCGGTTTTCTCCCAAGATGTGCAGGTTATGTGAATTGGCCGTGCTAAATTCTCCCTCAGTGTACCCAAACAGGTGCCAGAGTGTGGCGACTAGGGGATTTTCACAGTAACTTCATTGCAGTGTTAATGTAAGCCTACTTGTGAC
This sequence comes from Mustelus asterias, assembly GCF_964213995.1. Lineage (NCBI taxonomy): Eukaryota > Metazoa > Chordata > Chondrichthyes > Carcharhiniformes > Triakidae > Mustelus > Mustelus asterias. The sequence continues at coordinate 28,992,519 of NC_135819.1, forward strand.
ACTGAGAAAAAAACTTTAACTTAAAGGTGATGAGAAGTGGAGGTTGGGGAAAAGGAGGCAATGAAAGGAGGCAAGAGAGGAAACAGAGGATAATGAGAAATGGAGGGTGCAGTGTAGGAAGGAAATCTTAGGGCAGAGCATTCTAATGAGAATGGAACTCACCGACTGTCTATATGTAACTGACAGTAATAAATGTAAATCCTGTATCTCATATATATAACTCGCAGCAATCTGTAAGCGGCTGATATTCACTCTGATATCGACTCCAAACTGACCTGCTTTCAGATAATGCTCGGCACAACATCGTGGGCCGAAGGGCCTGTTCTGTGCTGTACTGTTCTATGTTCTATGCTTTCATTTGAAGATTATGCTCTCTTGTACTGATTCCCATTCCTGAAGAAATCTTTTTTTAAATTTGCGGGACATTTGAAACCACAAGAACGGGAGGGTAAGGAAAAACCTTTAAAAATCACATCTTCGAACCTGACCCACATCCAACCCACACACCTTCAGCTTTAACAGAAGCAGGCTGAATGAAAGCAGCCTCTCTCAGGAGGCCAGTTTGTCACTGACATGTTTGGAAGAGGCAGCGTGTCTCAAATTTAACAATATATTTTAGCTTAAACTGGTGGAATCTGGGTTTACCCAGATCTGGGGAATCTCAGTAATATAAAGAAGGTGAGGAAGCTGGGCCCAGGACAAACTGCCTTTAATCCCCAAAACCAACAAAACTATCACTGTGCAATTGGACTCCCAAGATGAGCTGATACTCCCCAATGTCTGACATCCACACCCCTAATATCTGCACCCCTCCCAACCTCACCCCCAGTGTCACAAGTTGGCTTACATTAACACTGCAATGAAGTTACTGTGAAAATCCCCAATGTTAATCAAGCTGGTTGTTTGTGGGTGGCAGGGCGGGGGGGTTACTTTTGAATAAAAAGAGACCTTCAGGTTGGCAACCTTCAGCTGGTGCAGTGCCACAAGGATCAGTGCTCAACTTTACCATCTATATTCATAACTTGAGCAAAGGGACAAGCTGTATTGGAATCAAATTCGCTGATAATACAAAAATATATGGTAAAGCAAGTGAAGATAAAAAGAGTCGGCAAGAGGATATGCAGAAGTGAACAGAAATTTGGCACTTGGAGCAAAATATGAGGTTGTCCACTTTGGTGGGAAGGATAGAAGATCAGAATATTATTTAAATGGAGAGAGACCACAGAATGCTGCAGTGCAGAGGGATCTGGATGTCCTTGCCCATGAATCACAAAAGGTTAGCATGAAGGTACAGCAAATAATTAGAAAGGCAAATTGACTGTTGGCCTTTTTTGCAAGTGAACGGAGTATAAAACTTGGGAAGTCTTGCTGCAACTGTACAACACTTGATGACACGACACTCAAAGTACTGTGTACAGTTTTCCTTATTTGGAAGCAGTTCAGAGAAGGTTCACCAGGCTTATTACTGGAATAAATGAGTTGTTTTAGGAGGAAAGGTTGGGCCTTGCACTCTTTGGAATTTAGAAGAATGAAAGGTGATCCTATTGAGGGTTGCTTGACAGGTCAATCCTGAGAGGATGATTCCCACTCGTGAGGGCATCTAGAACTGGTGGCGCATTTTCAAAATAAGGACTCTCCCATTGAAGCGAGAGATCAGGAGGAATTTCTTCTCGCAGAGGGTGGTGAGTGTTTGGAACTCTCTTTGCACAGAGCAGTGGCGGTTGTGTTACTGAATATATTCGAGGCTGAGTTGAACAGATTTTTGATTGACAAGGGAATCAAGGGTTATGACGGAGACAGGCAAGAAAGTGGAGTTGAGGCCACAATCAGATCAGCCATGATCTTATAGAACAGTAGAGCAGGCTCGAGGGGCCAAATGGCCTACTTCCAATTTTATTTCTTATGTAACCTGACTTTTGATGTCCTATCTGAAAATGCACCTTCTGGTTTCTTTTCAACCCCAGGCAAATATCAGGGCCTCTTGCCTCACCTTACTGAATCCCATTAAATCATGTGAAGTCCTTCAATTTGATCTCCTCTCAATTCTCTGAATTTAAGGGACTACAAGCCAAGTGTATGGAACCTGTCCTCCTATCCTAGCGAAAATGATATTACTGTGATACCACAGGGTGTGTGACTTGTGTTCCATGTCTCCAGGTAAATGACTACATCACTATCCGGATTACTGGGCAATATTCCATCCACTTCACCTTCAAGTGGCGCTACGAGATCATCCGCTTTCCTCTCTCCCCCTTGCCAGATGTCATTCCACCCAATCCTAACCAAATGGTGAGTGTAGATCATTGTGTGTACAGCTCAATGATAGTCAACAAAGTCCTTGTCTAAAGTTCCAAGGGACGATCTTATGAAAAAAAAGTCTCAGTCCAGGACAAGTGTGAAAATGGGAAAGTTTCAGAGCCGTTTTTTGGGCAAGTTCAAATCTGCAATCTTATCAACTTAGAATTTTAAAAAATCAAAAACTGTTTCTCACCTGTCCAAATGCTGGCTGAGAGCAGCAGAGGGTGCCATTGCGCATGTGCAGGTCACTACGGCAGAGGCCTGTCACTCAGCCTCGGAGAGAACCTCTCCCAGTGAGGCCACAGAGGCAAGTGAGCCCAGATGATTCCATCCTCAGCTCATTAAATCCATGCAAAACATATTTAAATTTAATCTGAATAAATTATTCAGCCTCACGCCGGAAATGGGTGCGAGGCTGACCTCGTCAGATCTCCGGTGCCGGTAAGGTCATGAGAGGCAAGAAATCGGTCGCGAACCTGATTTCTTGGCTCTCTTGCGATCTTACCAGCTCACCCCACCCATTGGCCAGTAGGGCGCAGTGGTAAGATCATCCCCCGTGTCTATGAATGAATGTGGTTGGCAAGCCCTAAAACAAAAGAGTAAGCATTGCAGAGTCTTATAGGAGCTTAGGAAGAGGAGGAGGCCATTCAGCCCCTTAAGCCTGTTCTGCCATTGTGCTAATTTGTATTTATTATTAGTTAATTAACATCACATTAACCCTGTTATCTAATTCCATTTACTTTTAAGTGGAAGAAAATGTAATTGTAAGATTGTGAACTCTGGTTGGACAAATACCTTTTCGTTCTTGAACACTCAACCTGGTCGAAGGGCCTTTTCCCCCTCATCTCCAATATTAACTGACAAACAAAAGTATTTAAAAGAGCATCAATTTTTTTACGTCTCTGCTTTCTTTTCCCTGCAGTGGGTTGGTTGCAGCAGTCTCTTTAATTTCTGGTGACCCCGCCCAGCCCTGGACAAACCTGCAGCCTTGGCAACCTGAGATGAAAACTGAAGCAAGTGTTGAAAACCAGCTGCCTATCTCCTCACGGGCGGAAGCATTTCTCCGTCAGCCGTGGCTCAGTGGGGAGGTGGCACACTCGCTTCTGAGTCAGAGGGTTGGTGGGTTCAGGCCTCACTGCAGAGACCTGAACACACCCACAATCCGCTTTCCCCTTGGCAGCTGGCAGACATTTGCGGGAAAAGGTTAAAATTCATTTGCATATGTCATGCAAAATGGTTATTGAGATCATATGACCAACCATAGAACCATAGAAAATTACAGCTCAGAAACAGGCCTTTTGGCCCTTCTTGTCTGTGCCGAACCATTTTTTGCCTAGTCCCACTGACCTGCACTTGGACCATATCCCTCCACACCCCTCTCATCCATGAACCCGTCCAAATTTTTCTTAAATGTTAAAAGCATTTACCACTTTATCCGGCAGCTCATTCCACACTCCCACCACTCTCTGCGTGAAGAAGCCCCCCCTAATATTCCCTTTAAACTTTTCTCCTTTCACCCTTAACCCATGCCCCCTGGTTTTTTTCTCACCTAGCCTCAGTGGAAAAAGCCTGCTTGCATTCACTCTATCTATATCCATCAAAATCTTATACACCTCTATCAAATCTCCCCTCGATCTTCTACGCTCCAGGGAATAAAGTCCCAACCTATTCAATCTCTCTCTGTAACTCAGCTTCTCAAATCTCGGCAACATCCTTGTGAACCTTCTCTGCACTCTTTCAACCTTATTTACATCCTTCCTGTAACTAGGTGACCAAAACTGTACACAATACTCCAAATTCGGCCTCACCAATGCCTTATACAACCTTACCATAACACTCCAACTTTTATACTCGATACTCCGATTTATAAAGGCCAATGTACCAAAGGCACTCTTTACGACCCTATCCACCTGTGACGTCACTTTTAGGGAATTCTGTACCTGTATTCCCAGATCCCTCTGTTCAACTGCACTCTTCAGAGTCCTACCATTTACCCTGTACGTTCTACGTTGGTTTGTCCTTCCAAAGTGCAATATCTCACACTTGTCTGCGTTAAATTCCATTTGCCATTTTTCAGCCCATTTTTCTAGTTGGTCCAAATCCCTCTGCAAGCTTTGAAAACCTTCCTCACTGTCCACTACACCTCCAACCTTTGTATCATCAGCAAACTTGCTGATCCAATTTACCACATTATCATCCAGATCATTGATATAGATGATAAACAACAATGGACCCAACACCGATCCCTGCGGCACACCACTAGTCACAGGCCTCGACTCAGAGAAGCAATCCTCCACAACCACTCTCTGGCTTCTTCCATTGAGCCAGTGTCTAATCCAATTTACTACCTCCCCATGTATACCTAGTGACTGAACCTTCCTAACTAACCTCCCATGAGGGACTTTGTCAAAGGCCTTGCTGAAATGTATGTATGTATGTTACTCGTTTTTTATTTGCTAATTGGAAATGCAGTTGTCTACATCTGGATTCCCAATCAGCCACATGTGGATGGTGGCTAAAGGAGTTGACAGCATCGTCCTGGTGATGTAAGTCAAGGAGGGAACTAATGTCTCGTGAACATTGGACCATGACTCATCGTCAGTGGATGCCAGCTAGTTCTGGCATGGAGTTAGATGTATCAGGAGTGCAGCTTTTGACCTGTGCTGCGATTATCTGGGAGTGGCCCAGTTATCCCCCATATCTTTCCTTACTCAATGGTTTATTTTACAGTGTTCGACTTTGTAATTTGTTGTCTGACATTTTAAAGCAATGCAGTCCTGTTACTGCTGGGAGTTATATTAGTATTTTATTGCTGAATGCCAGTGTTAAAATATAACAAAGGAGTGGGCTATATCCATATTGAGATGTATGAGGAGTGTTTTTCAGTGTTTTAGGCCAGTGAATTCCATGTTTATGCAATATTTTAGGGTGTGCTACAGACAGATCTGGCATTTACATCATCAGCAGCCAAGTTATTCATGAGAGCGAAGGGATCGAAGACTAGGAGTAGAGACGGGCTCAGAAAGTCCAGCAGACCAGTAAGTAGTTAATAACACTAGAGCAGGAAGGAAGGAAGGTGACGCAGTGCTTGGTGCGTGTGTAGTGACAATGTAAACAAACACGTGACATAGGAACATAGAACTGAGGAGCAGGAGTAGGCCACTTGACCCTTTGAGCTTGCTCCTCTATTGAATCAGATCATGGCTGATCTGGGTGTAGGCTTAACTCACTTTCCTGTCTGCCCCCCCCATAACCCTGATCCCTTGTCTACCAAAGGTCTGCCTAACTCAGCCTTGAATAAATTCAATGACCCAGCCTTCATTGTTCCCTGGGAAGAGAAAAAGAAATTCTCCTCACCTCAGTCTTAAAAGGGAGACCTCTTATTCTTCAATGGTGCCCCTTGTGCTAGACTCCCCCAAAAGTGGAAACATTCCCCCAGTACCCACCAATCCCCTCAGGATCTTATGTTTAAATGAGATCACCTCTCATTCTTCTAAATCCAGTGGGTATAAGCCCAACCTGTTCAACATTTATTTCCCCCATCTCACCGCTCCCCCACCCCCGTCTCGCCGCTCTCCCACCCCCATCTCGCCGCTCCCCCACCCCCATCTCACCGCTCCCCCACCCCCATCTCGCCGCTCTCCCACCCCCATCTCGCCGCTCTCCCACCCCCATCTCGCCGCTCCCCCACTCCCGTCTCGCCGCTCCCCCACCCCCGTCTTGCTGCTCCCCTCTTTCTCGCCGCTCCCCCCATCTCACCTTTATCTAACCCCATGCCAGGATTCTCCCCAAAAAATGATAAATCCTCAACTTGTGGGAAAATGGGAGTTCCACACCCTCACCCTCTGCATCAGAGCGCCCTAGCACCGCCCCCCCCCCCCCCCCCCCACACCCGCTCCAGCCCCAATCTCCTGATCGCCCAGCTAGCCCGGGTATCCCTATCCCCCACCCCGACCAGCCCCAGTATCCCGATCTTCTCCAGATGGTCTCAGCCCCCACCCCCGCCCCCAAAAAGTTCCGACGTCCTGGCAGCCCCAACTACCCCCCGCCCCCAACCTGATGGCAGCCCCGATCACCCTCACTCCCTCCCTCCCTCCGCCTGCGATCTCAGTGCAGACAGAGGGAGGGATTCCCCCCACCCCCAATAATCGTCCCAATAGACCCTGCCCCCACCGCCTAAGGCCCCACCCCCTTGGCACTGCCTGATGCCCAGTGGGCAGTGCCAGTTTGTCCCTTGTGCAGTCAGTTTGCCCCTTGGGCAGTGACAGGGTGCCAGACTGCCCAATGGGCACCCCCCCCCTTACCCCCGACCTCCTGGGGAGGACCTTAATGGCCTCCTTTCCCTCCAGCAGGGTCAGCTGCCTGTTCCCCGTTAGTGGAGTGAACCACTCCTGGCAGGGGATGGGGAGATGTTGGTGGGCCCGGAAACCTCAGTCCTGGGCCCACTAATGAAATGGAAATAGCGATTTCCATACTGTCATTAGCAGTGCAGCGGGCTGGGAGAATCATGCCCCCATGTTCCCACCTGTGCCCCCTTTCCCTTAATGCCTTTGGTTTACCAAATTCTGTCAATCTCAGATTTAAAATTAACCCAACATTAATTGTCATTTGAGAAAGAAGAGTTTGAAACGCCCACCACCTTTTTTGTGTACCTTTAATTTCACTCCTGAAAGGTTTGGATCTAAATTTTAGATTCTTAGTTTTAATCTCTCAGAGGATGTGGGTGATGCTGGCAAGACCAATTGCCCCTGAACTGTGGCTTGCTCGGCCATTTCAGAGGCAGTTAAGAATCAATCACATTGCTGTGGGTCTGAACTCACCCGTAGGACCAGATAAGGTTGGCAGATTTCCTTCCCTAAAGGACATCACTGAACCAGATGGTACAACTGTTTCATGTTAGCTTCAAATTCCAGATTTATTAAATAAATTTAAAGTTCCACCAGCTCCCGTGGTGGGATTTGAACCCATGTCCCCAGAACATTAATCTGAGCCTCTAGATTACAAGTTCCATGATGTTACTATTATGCCACCAACTATCTCCTCAGCCTACTCTTAGCCCGAGGCTCCTACCCCTAGGTTTCCCAAACAGTGGAAATAATCTTTCTCTCTATCTTATCAGTTCCCCTTACTGTCGTTAAAAAGTTTAATTAAATCACTTCTTAACTTTCTAAATCCAGAGTTTACCACCTTAGTTTGTGTAATCTCTCCTTGACGTTTAAACCCTGGAGCCAAACTTTAATTTTAGTAAATCTATGCTACACTCCTTCTATCCTTCCTAAGAGCTGGTACCTGAAACTGCTCACAGTAACTCCAGGTGTGGTTTAACCAGGGCTTTCTACAGCTGAAGTGGGCCTCCTACTCTCTTGTATTTTAGTCCTCTCAATTTAAAGGCCTACATTCCATTCACCCTTTTGATTATTTTCTCCATACGTCAATGCCATTTTTATAATGAATACTCTAATCAACTGAGAATTTCACTCTTTCAACCTAACCTGAACTACATCCAGAATGAATGAATGACAAAGCATCTTGTTGTGGAATGAGCAAACTCAATGGAATTCCACATTGGGATCGAGATCTCAGATAGACATTTTTGAGGAACTGTGAAACATCTAGCAAGAGAATAATGGAACAAGACTTGTTTGCCCTGAATGGTTGTAAGAGGTCTCTTTGTACACATGTGAGCCTTGGAAGATAAGTAACTGGAGTTGAAAAGCATAAGAATATAAGAAATGGGAGCAGGAGTAGACCATTCAGCCCATCGCATCTGCTCTACCGTTCAATACGATCATGGCTGATCTTGGGCTTCAACACCCTTTTCCCACCCACTCCCCTTATCCCATAATTCCCTGAGAGACCAAAAATTCTAAAAACCAAAAAAACTCCCGACTATACTCCTTATACACCTATGTCTGTGCGGCCAAATTCCCCTCCAACTCGATTTTCAAGTTTGCTGATGACTTCACCATAGTGGGTCAGATCTCAAACAATGACGAGAAAGCGTTCAGGAATGTGATAGAGAATCTGGTGAACTTGTGCAGCAACAATAATCTCTCCCTCAATGTCAACAAAACGAAGGAGATTGTCATCAACTTCAGGAAGCATAAAGGAGAACATGCCCCTGTCTACATCAATGGGGACGAAGTAGAAAGGGTCGAGAGCTTCAGGTTTTTAGGTGTCCAGATCACCAACAACCTGTCCTGGTCCCCCCATGCCGACACTCTAGTTAAGAAAGTCCACCAATGCCTCTACTTTCTCAGAAGACTAAGAAATTTGGCATGTCAGCTACGACTCTCACCAACTTTTACAGATGCACCTAGAAAGCATTCTTTCTGGTTGTATCACAGCTTGGTATGGCTCCTACTCTGCCCAAGACCTCAAGGAACTACAAAAGTTTGTGAATGTAGCCCAATCCATCACGCAAACCAGCCTCCCATCCTTTGACTCTGTCTACATTTCCCACTGCCTGGGCAAAGCAGCCAGCGTAATTAAGGACCCCACGCACCCGGGACATACTCTCTTCCACCCTTTTCCGTTGGGAAAAAGATACAAAAGTCTGAGGTCATGGACCAACTGACTCAAGAGCAGCATCTTCCCTGCTGCTGTCAGACTTTTGAATGGACTTACCTTGCATTAAGTTGATCTTTCTCTACACCCTAGCTATGACTGTAATACTACATTCTGCACTCTTTCCTTTCCTTCTCTATGAACGGTATGTTTTGTCTGTATAGTGCGCAACAAACAATACTTTTCACTGTATGTTAATACGTGTGACAATAATAAAACAAATCAAATCAACAATCTGTCTATCCCAGTTTTAAATGTATTCAACAATGGAATGTCCCCAACCCAAAGATTCACAACCCTTTGAAGTAATTTCTCCCCATCTCAGTCCTTAACCAGAGATTGTCTCCCCATGTTTTAGATTCCCCAACCAGTGGAACCAATCTCTCAGCATCCACCCTATCAAACCTCTTCAATGAGATTGTCTCTCATTCTTCTGAACTCTAGAGAATATAAACTCAGTTTACTCAGCCTCTCATCATAGGGCAACCCCCTCATCTCAGGGACCGATCTCGTGAACCTTTGCTGTAGCACCTCCAGGATTTTGACTCAGCGACAGTGAAGAACTGGTGACATTATTCCAAGTCAGGATGGCTTGGGGAGAATCTTGCAGATGGTGATGTTCCCACGTGTCTGACTGCAAATTGAGGGAGGGGAAAGAGGGGGATGCGAATAAATAAAACTCATTCTACTTTCTGCCTTCATAGTTTAGCAAGAAGCGTTCCAGTGTGAAGAGTTCATCCTTTTCAGTTGTACCTTCGCGCATTTTTAAGGAAGTCACCGTTCAGTACCTGCGGCAGGTGCACAAGAGGATAAAGCAGATCACCAATAAATGGATGGATTATTACAGAAGTGAAACTGGTACGTTACTAGCAGGCAAACCCCCGACACAATTGTGGTTATGTTTTGTGATCTCTACATAGTTGTAGATAGCTTATGTGGTCTTTGTGTTATGGTCTACAATGGGTGATGCCCTGTTTTATTAATCTCCCATTTGAAGTCAATGGAAGTAGCAAATAATGACCATAAAAAATAAGTTACAGCATGGTGGCACAGTGGTTAGCATTGCTGCCTCACAGCGCCAGGGACCCGGGTTCAATTCCCGGCTTGGGTCACTGTCTGTATGGAGTCTGCACATTCTCCCCATGTTTGCACGGGTTTCCTCCGGGTGAATCATAGAATCCCTACAGTGCAAAAGTAGACCATTCAGCCATCGAGCTTGCACCAATCACAATCCCACCCAGGCCCTATCTCCATAACCCTATGCATTTACCCTAGCTAGTCCCACTGCCACTAAGGGGGCAATTACCGTGGCCAATCCACCTAACCCGCACATCTTTGGACTGTGGGAGGAAACCGGAGCACCTGGAGGAAACCCACGCAGACATGGGGGGAATGTGCAAACTTCACGTAGATAGAGACTCAAGCCAGGAATTGAACCTGGTTCCTGGCGCTGTGAGGCAGCAGTGCTAACCACTGTGCCGCACAGGTGCTCCGGCTTCCTCCCACAGTCTGAAAGACGTGCTGGGTAGGTGCGTTGGCCATTCTAAATTCTCCCTCAGTGTGTCCGAACAGGCACTGGAGTGATTTTCACAGTAACTTCATTGCAGCGTTAATGTAAGCCTACTTGTGGCCTCCGGCTGGAGGTCTGTGACCAGTGGTGTTCCGCAGGGCTCTGTACTGGGACCTCTGCTATTTGTGATATATATATAAATGATTTGGAAGAAGGTGTAACTGGTGTAATCAGAAAGTTTGCGGATGACACGAAGATGGCTGGACTTGCGGATAGCAAAGAGCATTGTCGGGCAATACAGCAGGATATAGATAGGCTGGAAAATTGGGCGGAGAGGTGGCAGATAGAGTTTAATCCGGATAAATGCGAAGTGATGCATTTTGGAAGAAATAATGTAGGGAGGAGTTATACAATAAATGGCAGAGTCATCAGGAGTATAGAAACACAGAGGGACCTAGGTGTGCAAGTCCACAAATCCTTGAAGGTGGCAACACAGGTGGAGAAGGTGGTGAAGAAGGCATATGGTATGCTTGCCTTTATAGGACGGGGTATAGAGTATAAAAGCTGGAGTCTGATGATGCAGCTGTATAGAACGCTGGTTAGGCCACATTTGGAGTACTGCGTCCAGTTCTGGTCGCCGCACTACCAGAAGGACGTGGCGGCGTTAGAGAGAGTGCAGAGAAGGTTTACCAGGATTTTGCCTGGTATGGAGGGTCTTGGCTATGAGGAGAGATTGGGTAGACTGGGGTTGTTCTCCTTGGAAAGACGGAGAATGAGGGGCGATCTAATAGAGGTATACAAGATTATGAAGGGGATAGATAGGGTGAACGGTGGGAAGCTTTTTCCCAGGTCGGAGGTGACGATCATGAGGGGTCACGGGCTCAAGCTGAGGGGGGCGAAGTATAACTCAGATATTAGAGGGATGTTTTTACACAGAGGGTGGTGGGGGCCTGGAATGCGCTACCAAGTAGGGTGGTGGAGGCAGGCACGCTGACATCGTTTAAGACTTACCTGGATAGTCACATGAGCAGCCTGGGAATGGAGGGATACAAACGATTGGTCTAGTTGGACCAAGGAGCGGCACAGGCTTGGAGGGCCGAAGGGCCTGTTTCCTGTGCTGTACTGTTCTTTGTTCTTTTGTTCTTTAATAAATAAACTTAAATTGGGCATTTGGCCTATTGACGCTGCCCTGTCATTAAATAAGATCATAGCTGATCACGAGAGAAAATGCTGGAAATTCTCAGCAGGTCTGGCAGCACCTGTAAGGAGAGAAAAGAGCTGATGTTTCCTGTCCAGATGTTCAGCTTTGACAAAGGGTCATCTGGACTCGAAACGTGAGCTCTTTTCTCTCCTTACAGATGCTGCCAGCCCTGCTGAGATTTTCCAGCATCCCCTGTTCTTGTAGTACATGTAATATGTCGATTTCTGTGCAGGCAGTTCTTGAACATCATTTTCAACTGCCGCAAAACTCTTGGGAGTTGCTACATTTCTTGATCTTGCACAAGTTCTGAACGACAACAAGTGAAACTGAGCCGGTGACTGGTGTATTTACGGTTCAAGGACATTTCAACTACAAGGAAATGCATATATACAAAAACTTCCTTTTTTCCTCTATCTCATTTTCTAATGTGCACTCCCAGCGCAAAACCATCCCTAAGACAATTAGGGAAGAACACACAACGTGTGATTACCCCATGCCCGTTCCTGCTGAGGGAGGCTGTATGACTGTGTTAAATGAGAAAGAACTAAGTAAAGTACAGCACAGGAACAGGCCCTTCAGCTCTCCAAGCCTGCACCATCATGATGCTGCCTAAACTAAAACCGTATCCTTCCATTCCCATCCTATTCATGTATTTGTCTAGTTGCCCCTTAAATGCCACAATCGTACCTGCTCCCACCACCTCCCCGGGCAGCGCATTCCAGACATTCACCACCCTCTGTGTAAAAAAAACTTGCCTCGCACATCTCCTCTAAACTTTTCCCCACGCACCTTAAATATATGTCCCCTAGTACTTGACTTTTCTACCCTAAGAAAGAGCATCTGACTATCCACTCTGTCCATGCCACTCAAAACCTTTATCAGGTCACCCTTCAAACCTCCGTCATTCCAGTGAGAACAAACAGAGTTTGTCCAACCTCTCCTCATAGTTAATATCCCCCAGACCAGGCAACGTCCTGGTAAACCTCTTCTGTACCCTCTCCAAAGCATCCACATCCTTCTGGTAGTGTGGCAACCAGAATTGTACAGATAGATTCAGAACAGATCAGAGGGAGCTCTGATGAAGGATCTTCCAGACTTGAAACATTAACTCTATTCTTTCTCCACAGAGGCTGTCAGACCTGCTGAGATTTTCCAGCATTTTCTGTTTTTGTTTCAGATTCTGGCATCCACAGTATTTTGCTTTTATCTAGTAACTCAAAACTGAGCGTCCATGAGGAGCTGTGCACTGTCAGCAGCAGAATTGTATTCTATCCCCAATCCACCATTACCACCAATGGTGGATTGGGGATAGAACCCTGGTTCAATGAAGAATGAACACAGTAAGAAGTCTCACAACACCAGGTTAAAGTCCAACAGGTTTATTTGGTAGCAAATACCATAAGCTTTCGGAGCGCTGCTCCTTCATCAGATGGAGTGGAAATGTGCTCTCAAACAGTGCACAAAATCAAGTTACAGAATACTCATTAGAATGCGAATCCCTACAGCCAGCCAGGTCTTAAAGGTACAGACAATGTGGGTGGAGGGAGCATTAAACACAGGTTAAAGTGATGTGTATTGTCTCCAGTCAGAACAGCTAGTGAGATTCTGCAAGTCCAGGTGCCAGGAGCAACACTAGGCATACCTAAAAATGAGACGTCAACCTGAAGATACAACACAGGGCTACTTGCGTGCCTAACAGCAGAAGTAGCATGCTAAGAGCTAAGCAATCCCACAGCCAATGGATCAGATCTAAGCTCTGTAGTCCTGCACATCCAGTGTGAATGGTGATGGACAATTAAAATACTTCACTGGAGGAGGAGGCTGCACAAACTCCTCAATGATGGAGGACCCAAGCACATCAGTGCAAAAGATGAGGCTGAAGTGCCGAGTTGATGATCCATCTTGGCCTCTTCTAGAGGTCCAGTTTTCAGCCAATTCTATTCACTCCACATGATATAAAGAAACAGCTGAAGGCACTGGAGGCAAAGGATATGGGCCCTGACAATATTTCGGCAAAACACTGAAGACTTGTGCTCCAGAACTAGCTGCGCTCCGACCAAGCTGTTCCAGTGTATCTATCCAGCAATGGTGAAAATTGCCCAGGTATCCTGTACACAAAAAACAGGCGAAATCCAACCCGGCCAATTATCACCTATCAGTCTACTCTTGATCATCAGTAAAGTGATAGAAGATGTCATATAGAAGGACTCTTAAATCGGCCTCGCAGGTGGAGGAGGTGGTTAAGAAGGCGTATGGTGTGCTGGCCTTCAATCGAGGGATTGAGTTTAGGAGTCGGGAGATAATGATGCAGCTTTATAAGACCCTCGTCAGACCCCACTTGGAGTACTGTGCTCAGTTCTGGTCGCCTCATTACAGGAGGGATGTGGAAATTATTGAAAGGGTGCAGAGAAGATTTACAAGGATGTTGCCTGGATTGGTTGGCATGCCTTATGAGGATAGGTTGAGGGAGCTCGGTCTTTTCTCCTTGGAGAGACAAAGGATGAGAGGTGACCTGATCGAGGTATACAAGATGTTGAGAGGTATAGATCGGGTGAATTCGCAGAGGCTTTTTCCCAGGGCTAAAATGGCTGCTACGAGAGGACATGGGTTTAAGGTGCTGGGGGGTAGGTACAGAGGAGATGTCAGGAGTAAGTTTTTCACTCAGAGGGTGGTGGGTGAGTGGAATCGGCTGCCGTCAGTGGTGGTGGAGGCAAACTCGATAGGATCTTTTAAGAGACTTCTGGATGAGTACATGGGACTGAATAGGATTGAGGGTTATAGGTAAGCCTACATATAAGCCTAGGCGGCACGGTAGCACAGTGGTTAGCACTGCTGCTTCACAGCTCCAGGGACCTGGGTTCGATTCCCGGCTTGGGTCACTGTCTGTGTGGAGTTTGCACATTCTCCTCGTGTCTGCGTGGGTTTCCTCCGGGTGCTCCGGTTTCCTCCCACAGTCCAAAGATGTGGGGGTTAGGTTGATTGGCCATGCTAAAATTGCTCCTTAGTGTCCTGAGATGTGTAGGTTAGAGGGATTAGCGGGTAAATATGTAGGGATATGGGCGTAGGGCCTGGGTGGGATTGTGGTCGGTGCAGACTCGATGGGCCGAATGGCCTCCTTCTGCACTGTAGGGTTTCTATGATTTCTATGATTTCTATGAGGTAGGTAGGGACATGGCCGACGCAACATGTGGACCAAAGGGCCTGTTTGTGCTGTATTTTTTCTATTTCTATGTCCTGGATAGGCCTATCAAGCAGCACTAACTCAAATCACCTTATATTTATATCGCACTTTTAATCTAACAAAACATTGCAAAGGTGCTTCACAGGAATAATATAAAACAATGTATGTTATCGAGCCATGCAAGGAAATATTAGGTCAGAAGACTTGCTCACTGATGCTCATTTTGGGTTGCACCAGGGCCACCCAACTTTAGACCTCATTGCAGTCTTGATCCAAACATTGGCAGAAGAGTTGAGTTGTGGTGAGAGTGATGGCCCTTGTTATTTGAGTGTTGCGTCAAGGAGCCCTGGTAGAATTGAAGTCAGCGGGAATGAGGAGAGTAGCTGCCTACTAGCTGGAGTCACACCTAGCGCAATGGCAGATAGTTGCGATTGTTGGAGGCCAAGCAGCTCAGAATATGGCTGCAACTGATGCAGTGAAGCGGGTCCAAAAGAGAAGATGCTGGAAGATCTCAGCAGGTCTGGCAGCATCTGTAAGGAGAGAAAAGAACTGACGTTTCAAGTCCAGATGACCCTTTGTCAAAGCTAAAAGGCATAGAAAATGGGAGATATTTATACTGCAGGGGGAGGGAATGAAAGATGAGTCATAGCCACAGAAACCATTGGAAAAGGCTGCTACAGAGAGAATAAAGGGTGTGAATGGCCAAACGGCAGAGAAGCTAAAATGAAGATGTTGTGTGGAGGGATCGGGGGGGGGGGGGCGGGGGGGGTAGGATTTAGAAAAGGAGAAGCAAAGGGGGAGAAAAGGTAAGGGAAGGGGTGTAAAGTAGGGGGAAAGAGTTGGGGGGAAGAAAAATGAAGAAATACAATAAAGAATTAAAAGGTAGAGAACAGTAAAAAATAAATAGAATGAAAACAAAGGGGTCGAAGTGGCGTAGAGCTAATCATCTGAAGTTGTTGAATTCGATGTTGAGACCGGAAGGCTGTAACGTGCCGAGCCGGAAGATGAGATGCTGTTCCTCCAGTTTGCGTTGAGATTCACTGGAACATTGCAGCAGGCCAAGGACAGACATGTGGCCATGGGAGCAGGATCGTGTGTTAAAATGGCAGCAACCGGAAGGTCAGGGTCCTGATTGCGCACAGACCGAAGGTGCTCAGCAAAACGATCACCCAGTCTACGCTTGGTCTCTCCGATATAGAGGAGACCACATTGGGAGCAGCGAATGCAATAGACCAAATTGAAAGAGGTGCAAGTGAAATGCTGCTTAACCTGGAATGAATGTTTTGGACCTTGGATGGTGAACATGGAAGAGGTAAAGGGGCAGGTGTTACACCTTCTGCGATTGCATGGGAAGGTGCCATGACTGACAGGAGAGGTGTTGGGTATAGTGGAGCAGTGGACTAGGTTATCCCAGAGGGAACGGTCTCTGCGGAATGCTGACAGAGGGAGTGAAGAGAAAATGTGTTTGGTGGTGGCATCACGCTGGAGTTGGCGAAAATGGCGGAGATAATGCATTGCATGCGGAGGCTGGTGGAGTGAAATGTGTGAACAAGGGGGACTCTATCCTTGTTCTGGGAGGGAGGGCAGGGGGTGACAGTCATGGCGCAGGAGATGGACCGCACACTGTTGAGGGCCCTGTCGACAACTGTAGATAGGAATCCATAGTTGAGTGAAAAGGAGCACATATTAGAAGCACCATTTGGAAGGTGGCATCATCGGAACAAATGCGACGGAGGCGAAGAAGCTGAGAGAAAGGGATGGAGTCCTTACAGGATGTAGGGTGTGAAGAGCTGGAGTCCAAGTAGCTGTGGAAATCAGTGGGCTTGTCGTGGATATTGGTAGATAGTCTATTGCTGGAAATGGAGACAGATAGACCAAGGAAGGGAAGGGAAGTGTCCAGGTGAAGGCGATGGAGGGTGGAAACTGGAAGCAACATTGATGAATTTTTCGAAGTCTGGACGAGAGCATAAAGCGGCACCAAATTAGTCATCGATGTCCCGGCAAAGGAGTTGTGGGAGGGGACCCGGACAGGCCTGGAACAAGGAATGTTCCACATACCCCATAAAAAGACAAGCGTAGCCAGGACCCATGTGGATACCCATTGCTACTCCTTTGATTTGGAGAAAATGCAATGAGTTAAAGGAGAAGTCGTTGAGAGATAGAACGAGTTCAGCCAGGCAGAGGAGAGTGGTGGTGGATGGGAATTGTTCAGGCCTCTTTTCAAGAAAGAAGCGAAGAGCTCTCAGGCCGTCCTGGTGTGGGGCACCTTCCCATGCAATCGCAGAAGGTGTAACACCTGCCCCTTTACCTCTTCCATGTTCACCATCCAAGGTCCAAAACATTCATTCCAGGTTAAGCAGCGTTTCACTTGCCCCTCTTTCAATTTGGTCTATTGCATTCGCTGCTCCCAATGTGGTCGTCTCTATATCGGAGAGACCAAGCGTAGACTGGGTGATCGCTTTGCTGAGCACCTTCGGTCTGTGCGCAATCAGGACCCTGACCTTCCGTTGCTTACCATTTTAACACACGATCCTGCTCCCATGCCCACATGTCTGTCCTTGGCCTGCTGCAATGTTCCAGTGAAGCTCAACGCAAACTGGAGGAACAGCATCTCATCTTCCGGCTCGGCACTTTACAGCCTTCCAGTTTCAACATCGAATTCAACAGCTTCAGATGATTTGCTCTACCCCACCTCGACCTCTTTGTCTTCATTCTATTTTATTTAATTTTTTTACTGTTCCCTACCTTTTATTTCTTTATTGTCTTTCTTCATTTTTCTATCCCCCCCACTCTTTCCCCCTACTTTACACCCCTTCCCTTACCTTTTCTCCCCCCTTGTTTCTCCTTTTCTAAATCTTACCTCTGTCCCATCCATTCCACCCCACCCCCCACATCTTCATTTCAGCTTCTCTGCCGTTTGGCCATTCACACCCTTTATTCTCTCTGTGGACAGCTGTTGGCATCCTTTTCCCTAATTTCTATGGCTATCTTTCATTCCCTTCCCCTGCAGTATAAATTTCTATGCCTTTTAGCTTTGACAAAGGGTCGCCTGGACTCAAAACATCAGCTCTTTTCTCTCCTTACAGATGCTGCCAGACCCGCTGAGATTTTCCAGCGTTTTCTCTTTTGGTTTCAGAATCCAGCATCCGCAGTAATTTGCTTTTATCCAGTGAAGCGGGATCACATCTCGCCCCAAAATACCATCCATGCTGACCCAAGGTGCTCACCATCTGCCTGTTCCTCCAGATAGAGCCCGTACCACCCAGACCACCATTATGGAGGTACAACCGATTGAATGCGACTGTGAATACATTTTTTAAAAAGCATCCGCGTGGTGAGAGGTTTGGAAATGGACTCAATGAATGTGAACAACAAATTATGGTTTCAATAAAAGAAACCTTCAGAGATGTGGTTAGCATGGTGGCACAGTGGTTGGCACTGTTGTCTCAGTGCCAGGGATTCAGGTTCGATTGTGGCCTTGGGTTACTGTGTGGAATTTGCACGTTTTCCCCATGTCTGTGTTTCCTCCGGGTGCTCCAGTTTCTTCCCACAATCCAAAGATATGCAGGTTAAGTGGATTGGCCATGCTAAATTGCCCCTTAGTGTCTAAAGATGAGTAGGTTAGGGGGATTAGTGGGATAAATATGTGAGGTTAGAGGGGTAGGGCCTGGATAAAATACTCTGTCGGAGAGTCAGTGCAGACACGGTAGGTTGAAGGCCCCCTTCTGCACTGCAGGGATTCTATGTTAGGCAACATCCTTGTCTTGCATGTTCTCTTCAAACATTCTTGTTCTGATCAGGATTTCCTTGTTATTTATTTGCACAGGTCTTAACAAATATTCCCTAGTCAAGACTTTCGACAGTGACAGGCTGTTGCAACCGAAGACAGAAGAAGTGGAAATCCGTGCCATAAACCTAGCTACTTCAGACCAGGCAGATTATATTCGTTTCCTATCAGCTCAAGAAAAGACCAAATGTTTGCCTCAGAGTTGCACTTTTACCAGGTAAGCTAGTGACAGGGTGGTTCAGATCTCGAAAATGCATGCAACTTCTAAAAGGGCTTCCGGCACTTGTAAACTCACACTTGCACCTCATTGGCTCAAATATCTTTCTCACAGAAAGGCAACAAATTACTGTTGAGTAAATAGTAAATATTTGATTTATTCTTGTCACATGTATTAGTATACAGTGAAAAGTATTGTATCTTGTGCACGATACAGACAAAGCATACCGTACATAGAGAAGGAAATGAGGGAGTGCAGAATGTGGTGTTACAGTCATAGCGAGGGTGTAGAGAAAAATCAACTTAATGCGAGGTAGGTCCACTCGACAGTCTGATGGCAGCAGGGAAGAAGCTGTTCTTGAGTCGGTTGGTACGTGATCTCAGACTTTTGTATCTTTTTCCTGATGGAAGAAGGTGGAAGAGAGAATGTCTGGGGTGTGGGTCATCCTTAATTATGTTGGTTGCTTTGCCGAGGCAGCGGGAAGTGTAGACAGAGTCAATGGATGGGAGGCTGGTTTGCGTGATGGATTGGGCTACATTCACAACATTTTGTAGTTCCTTGCGGTCTTGGGCAGAGCAGGAGCCATACCAAGCTGTGATACAACCAGAAAGAATGCTTTCTATGGTGCATCTGTAAAAGTTGGTGAGAGTCGTAGCAGACATGCCAAATTTCATTAGTCTTCTGAGAAAGTAGAGGCATTGGTGGGCTTTCTTAACTATTGTTATGTATTCTAATAACTCCAGGAGTCAGCGATAAAAGGAATGGTGCTTTATTGCACAAAATAAAGTAAAGCAAAACCACAAGCCTGTGGTGAACACAAAAAGATCCAAACTGGGACCATACAATAATGGACCCACTCAGGGGCCTGCTTTATAAAGGGCTCGGTATATGAGCTCCACCTGGTAAGATAATTACCAATCACCAGGGAACTCATATTCAACAAGTCCTACAGGGAGGTCAATCAGCGATTCCCCTTGCAAGTCTTGGGGTGATCACACCCTTCCCCCTCCACCGAGTCCGAGGGCTCTCCCTCGCTCTTTGGGTGCCTGGGCCGTCTTTGTCTTTTGGCCTGTGGTCTTCTTCCCATTTAATGCTCTGCCTGATGATGTGGAGTATACCGTATTGGTGGATGCCTCTTTCTGGATAGCCATCAAAGTGGTTCTTTCTCTGGTTGAGATTCCGCTGCTTCTGTTTCCATTTCAGAGGCGGAATCTCATAGGCTGTCTTGAGCCTCCCATTGGTTGAGTTCCTTTGTAGTTCCTCAGTGTACTTGGGTTCCCAGATGGCATGCTTGATGTGCTAGTTGCTTCTGTTGACAGCTCCTGAGATAGTCAACAAAGAACAAAGAACAATACAGCACAGGAACAGGCCCTTCGGCCCTCCAAGCCCGTGCCGCTCTCTGGTCCAAACTAGACCATTCTTTTATATCCTTCCATTCCCACTCCGTTCATATCCGCTATCTAGATAAGTCTTAAACGTTCCCAGTGTGTCCGCCTCTACCACCTTGCCTGGCTGCGCATTCCAGGCCCCCACCACCCTCTGTGTAAAATATGTCCTTCTGATATCTGTGTTAAACCTCCCCCCCTTCACCTTGAACCTATGACCCCTTGTGAACGTCACCACCGACCTGGGGAAAAGCTTCCCACCGTTCACCCTATCTATGCCTTTCATAATTTTATACACCTCTATTAAGTCTCCCCTCATCCTCCGTCTTTCCAGGGAGAACAACCCCAGTTTACCCAATCTCTCCTCATAACCAAGCCCCTCCATACCAGGCAACATCCTGGTAAACCTCCTCTGTACTCTCTCCAAAGCCTCCATGTCCTTCTGGTAGTGTGGCGACCAGAACTGGACGCAGTATTCCAAATGCGGCCGAACCAACGTTCTATACATCTGCAACATCAGACCCCAACTTTTATACTCTATGCCCGTCTTGTCTCCACCCACATTGTCTGTACATTTAAGACCTGGCTGGCTGTAGAGATTTGCATTCTAATCAGTATTCTGTAATTTGATTTCTGTGTCTGTGCCCTGTTTGAGAACAGAGACCACTCCATCTGACGAAGGAGCATTGCTCCGAAAGCTAATGGTATTTGCTACCAAATAAACCTGTTGGACTTTAACCTGGTGTTGTGAGACTTCTTACTGTGCTTACCCCAGTCCAATGCCGGCATCTCCACATCATCCGTCCTATAAAGGCAAGCATGCCATATGCCTTCTTCATCACCTTCTCCACCTGTGACGTCACCTTCAAGGATCTGTGGACTTGCACACCCAGGTCCCTCTGCGTATCTACACCCTTTATGGTTCTGCCATTTATCGTATAGCTCCTCCCTACATTATTTCTACCAAAATGCATCACTTCGCATTTATCAGGATTGAACTCCATCTGCCACCTCTCCGCCCAATTTTCCAGCCTATCTATATCCTTCTGTAGCTTCTGACAATGCTCCTCACTATCTGCAAGTCCTGCCAATTTTGTGTCGTCCGCAAACTTACTGATCACCCCAGTTACACCTTCTTCCAGATCGTTTATATAAATCACAAACAGCAGAGGTCCCAATACAGAGCCCTGCGGAACACCACTAGTCACAGGCCTCCAGCCGGAAAAAGACCCTTCCACTACCACCCTCTGTCTTCTGTGAATAAGCCAGTTCTCCACCCACCTAGCCACCGCCCCCTTTATCCCATGAGATCCAACCTTTTTCACCAGCCTACCATGAGGGACTTTGTCAAACGCTTTACTAAAGTCCATATAGTCTAAAGTCTACATGTTTCCTTAGGATCTTGTCCCCCAACCTTAACCGTATAGGACACTGGACCTGCTCTTGCAAGAATTGTTCTTGGTGTCCATGGGGTGTTGTCTCCAAAGTTTTGCACTTGGACTGTGTCTCCTGGCAAAAAGAAAACTCCGCTTTTAGTGCATCATGGCTCCTTTATTGGGCTTCTTGCTTTTCTTGAATCCTCTCACTTAAGTTCGGGAAGGTAGGGCTTAGCCTGGTCCATAGGTGTCTGCCCATTGGTAACTCTGCTGGGGCTAATCTTGTTGTGTGAAGTCGTCCTGTCAAAAAGGAAACGTGCCAGTTTTGTACCTACAGACCCCCCCGGTCTGTTTTTCCATTCCATTTTTGAAAACTTGGACTGCTCGCTCTGCTAATCCGTACGATGATGGATGATACGGAGCCATGCGGACATGTCTTACTCCATTTGTTTTCATGAATGTCCCAAATATTCCAATGGTAGATGGGGTTCCATTCCATGTCTGTCTCAAAGACTTCTGAGATCCCATGGGGACTAAAAGATTGCCTAAGTCTCTATCGTTTTATGTGATGTGCTGGGTGTCATCCGGTGCTCATCCATACACTTAGTGCGGGCGTCGATTCGTAACAAGAACATTGAGCCCATAAATGGTCCTGTGAAATCCACATGCGCCTGAACCCATGGTCTTCCTGGCCATTCCCGAGGTGCAGAGAAGCTTCTGGTGGGGGTCTTCTGGTTCTCTTGGCACATTCTGCATGTTTTTACCATCTTCTCTCTGTCCCCATTTATGCCGGGCCACCAGATGTAGCTTCTCGCTAACATCTTCAATTTTGATATCCCTATATGACCATTATGAAGTTCTTGAAGGATAGGCCTTTGGATGGGGCATGGGATAACCATCCGGGCTCCCCATAGGATAATGCTGTCTTCAATTAATTCCAGGTACTTTGTCGCATACGGCTTTAAGCTTTGTGCCGGAAATTCTTGTATTCCTCCTTTTAATATTACGTGGTTTCATTTTGCCAATGCAGGATCATTCTGAGTCCAACTCTTAATTTGTTTGGCCAAAATTGGTAAGGTATCCATAAAATTTTAGGCCATTGCAACTTTGTCCATTTTCGGTGGTGAAGGTAAACTTGTGAGCAAAGATAGACAGCTCAGGGCATCTGCATCTGCGATTTGTGTCCCTGCTGTATGTTCCAGGGAGCACTCAAAGTGATTACCAAGAGAACCCACCATTATATTCGAGCTGACGCATTGCGGGTGGGGAACTGTTTGGTGTTTAGAAAAAGGCCCAGAGGTTTGTGGCCTCTTATGATGGTAAAGTGTCGACCATACACATACTGATGGAATTTCTTCACTGCGAAGATCATTGCCAAACTATCCTTCTCGGTCTGTGCGCACCTTCTTTCTGCATCGGCTAACACCCGTGAGGCGTACGCATTCAAGCGCTCCATCCCAGTGCTCCATCGATGTGACAGTATTCCATAAGGAGAGGCGTCACATGTTCTAACCAATGGCCTTTCCGGGTTGAAATGGGCCAATATGTATTTTAACTGTGCCTCCATGGGCAGAATGGTGGTACCGTGGTTAGCACCGCTGCCTCACAGCACCAGGAACCTGGGCTCAATTCTGGTGACTGTGTAGAGTTTGCACATTCTCCCCATGTCTGCGTGGGATTCCTCCGGGTGCTCTGGTTTCCTCCCACATTCCAAAGATATGCAGGTTAGGTTGATTGGCCATGCTAAATTGCTCCTTAGTGTCAGGGGTACTAGCAGGTAAATATATGGGGATAGGGTTTGGGTGGGATTGTTGTTGGTGCAGATTTGATGGGCTGAATGGCCTCCTTCTGCACTGTAGGGATTCTATGATTGTAATTGATGTTTGACCCTCACAAAAGCATCATCCTGTGGTTCTTGCAATGTCTACTACTTATGCTTTTTTAGCAGCGTACGTAGGGGTGCCAAGTTTGGAATTAACTTTCCATAATAATTTACGAAGCCGAGAAACATTTTTAATTCTGTCGTATTCCTTGGTGTTGGAGCCTCTTTTATGACTTGTACAATCCCTTGTGCGTGTTTACCGTCATGTTTTCTGATGATGCTTCTAATTCTAACCGGAGGTACACCTGACTCATATCCAACTTTGTGAAGATCTGGTCTCCGGATAATTTTTCATAGAGATCCTCTATTCACAGCATCAGATATTAGGCCAAAAGAGATACTCTGTTCACTGTCATTTTATAATCACCACAGAGGGGGATTGTGTTGTCTGGCTTTAACACTGGAACTACCGTTGTGGCCCACTCGGAGGATTGCACAAGTTGAATAATGCCCAGCTCTTCTAATTGCGTCAACTCGGTCTCTACTTTAGCCCTTAGCGCGTATGGAACTGCTCTTGACTTAGAAAATCTCAGTTGAGCATCTGGTTCGACGTAAACTTTTGCCCTGGCTCCTTTTATCTTTCCAAGGCCTGGCTGGAAGCCTTGTAGATACTTTCCTATTACCTCATATAAGCTTCCAGTGCCCATCCAAGCAGATATTTTATAAACAGTCCCTTTCCAAAAGACTGGGTCCTAGTCCTTGTACTACTATCAACGGGAGCCAGATTGTTCGTTACCCATACTTGACTGGGGTTACAGTGGACCCGATTGTGCATAATGGTTCTCCACTGTAAGTTGCCAATCTTGCCTTACTGTTTCTCAACTTGAGTGATAAGATACTCAGTCGTAATCTTCTAAATTCCTGCTGGCCTACAGTGGATACTGCTGCACCCATGTCCACCTCCATGTTCCATGGGTGTCCATTCACTTGGAGCTGGATCGATAATGGGGCCACCTTTGCTGTGGTGATATAATTCAATTAATCTAGTTCCTCTTCTTCAGCCTGAAATGTTCTGCTTTGGGTGGCTTCGCCCTTCGATCTAGGCGCTGCAACCTCGGCTTGATCAGTAACTTTGCTTTGGGGTGGGCTTGCTGGTTACATGAGCAGTGTTGTTGTGCTGGCCACTCCCTAAATTGTGGGACTCCCTCACCCAGTGCCGGGAATTCCTGGTCTCCTTGTTTGCTCATTTTTCCTCGTCCAAGACTGGGCATCACGAGTATGTTTAACTGGGGACCTGGGCCAGCAGTAGGAAGCTCGGCCCAGCCTAGAGCCCAAGGACATTGTTATCTATGGGTGTTTGCAGCTCTTGGGCTCCTTTCTCTGCATTTTTGTGAGGTAAGGCTAGCGCTATGGCTTTTTTTAAACCTAGGGTCTGGTTCTGTCAAAAGCCTTCCTTGGGTTGCTAGATCATTTCTGCCACATACTTAACAGTCTCTCAGCATTTCAGGTAATGCTGAGCCATACTCGTAATACTCCGCCAGTTTTCTTAGTCGTGTCAGGAATTCTGTCACTGATTGCCCTGCAAATCTAGTAGCTGTATTGAACTTGTATCATTGCAAGATCATGGAAGGTTTAGGATCGTAATGATTTGCCACCATTCCCTAACTCAAAGGTCTTGGAATCCGGTGTTGCCAGATACATCAGACTTTTTATAATACTGAGAGTTACAGCCCCACACACGGTTATTGGGATGTCCTTTTGCCAGTTATCACCTTCTATTCTGTTATCCCAGAAGCACCTCATTCTCTCAGCATATTGTGGCCAGTCCTCAACACTCGCAATTTCCCGAAAAACAGCATTACAAATCTTCACAATACAGGCTTACTGGAATCGAATGAACAGGGTTACTGAAATGTTACTTTTACCACATCACCAGTAAAATAACTCCAGGAGTTGGCTGTAAAGGAATGGTGCTTTGTTGCACAAAATATCGCAAAGCAAAACCACAAGCCTGTGGTGAACACAAACAGCTCCCAACCGGAGCAGTGTAATAATGGATCCACTCAGGGGCCTGCTTTATAAAGGGCTGGGTATAGGGGTTCCACCTGGTCAGGTAATTACCAATCATCAGGGAGCTTGTTTTTCTACGAGTCCTACAGGAAGTTCTACATGCAAGTCTGGGGAATCACAGTAATGAGCAATTAAAATGGGGAGGATTCAGCCAGGGCAAAAGAAGCAATGGCAGCCTGAGAAAAATCCTTTTTCACACAGTGAGTGGTTACCATCTGGAATGCACTGTCTGAGAGTGAGGTGGAGACAGATTCACACAGCGAGTGGTTAGGATCTGGAATGAGTGTGGTGAAAGCAGGTTCAATTGAGGTATTCGAGTGAATTGGATTATTATATGAAAAGGAAAAAGTTACAAGAGAAGTGGCACTAGGTGCGTGGCTCATTCAGAGAGAGCCAGAGTAGATGTGATGGGCCAAATGGCCTCCGCTGTGCTGTAAGAAGTCTGCAAACACAAACCAATCAGTTAAATTGCTCAAAATGCATTCTTCAAAAGCAGTTTCTACCATTTGGTCAGGTGCAAAAAACTAAATTTCTAATTTACAAACAGAACATTCAAATGCCCTGCAGCCTCATGTAGCTATAAACTTTGCTCGCTCATTTTCCATACAACAGCCAATTGTGATTTAGTAAATTTCATTTTGATTATAATATAACCTGCCCACATGTTGTGTGTTTGGAAGTGGGTTGTGGTGTCCCGTAGCACTCAGATCTAGGTTTCCATGCACCCCCACCACGCCCCTCTCCTGCCTTACTCATTCCATCTTTGAAAACCTCCAAAAGCTAAAGAGATTGTGTGACCGTGACAACAGGCACAAGTGGAACGGCAAGAAGGCAAGGCAAAACAGAGCTTTTCACCAAGGGCAAGGAGGTTTGGCTCGGAACTACTCCACAGAGGAGAAATGGGTTCCTGCCTCCATCCTTGCATAGACTGAACCCATCTCTCACACTGTCCAGACCAGAGATGACACTATCTGCAGAAGACATGCAGACCAGTTACTGACAGGAAAAACAGATCCAGTAAAAAGTGGATCCTGTTGAAAATTCAGGTTCAGACTTACCTAATCAGGACTTTCCTACTAGCCCGACACCAGCGGAAGTCACCGAGGAAGTCAATACCTCACCCTCTGTTCATGCAGAGACAGCCTCTAGTCTCCACATCAAAGCTGGGTAAAAACAACCACCTGTGAGGCTAGTGGGAAGATGAAGAAGAGGTTCACCGTCAACCGTTCTAAGAGAGACGACCTCCAGACCGTCTGACTTCTTAATAGTGATTGACTTACTGACTATTGCTCACGTTGAACATGTTTTAGGGACATTTAAATTAAGGAGAAGGAAATGTTATATATTTGTATTTGCTCCTATTGGCTCATTGTGGAGCCCTGCACTAGTAATGTATGGAAATAAATTTGATGTCAAAAGATATAGAGCAGGAAACAGAGACAAGAAGCAGCCATGGAAGCGATCACGCTCCATATTAATAAAGCTTCTTTCGTTTTTAACCAAAGTCTGTCCCGTGTATCACATCTTCAATACACAGCATGTACCATCTACAAGATGCACTGCAGCAAATGACCAAGACTCTTTCAACAGCACTTCCAAACCTGAGATCACTACCACCTAGATGGACAAGAGCAGCAGATACATGGAAACACCACTATCTGCAAACTCCCCCCCGCCAAACCACTCACCATCCTGACTTGGAAATATATCGTCGTTCCTTCACTGTCGCTGTATCAAAATCCTGGAACTCCCTCCCTAACAGCACTGTGGGTGTACCTACACCACATGGACTGCAGCAGTTCAAGAATGCTCATCACTGTTAAGAAAATAGATATAGTTTTTGGTCATTTATATTTGTATTTGGGTGTATTGAGCTTTAGATTTTAGCTTTCAGTTTAAGTTTAATTTATATTTCTGCAGTTGTAGGTTAAGAAGACTTGAGTTTTAGTTTCACTTTAAAAGATGCCTGCATTCTAATGAGGTTTTATGACTCTAAAGTAGGGGAAAATTATGCTCTTGCCTAGCAACTAGGGAGCCACAAAAGCAGTTTTTAGTTCAATTGGAACAAGGTGACCCAGAATGAAAGATCAGTTCACAGGAAGTGCCAGACAGGCAGCGCTTGCAAAAGGGATAGAAAGCAAGTCCTAAACTAAAGAACAGAAAGGTCCCAAAATCAGGGAGAAAGACAGAAGGAAGACCTTCTAGTCAAAGGGAAAACACAGGAATCTGGAAAAATATCCTGTTAAGGAGGTTATGAGTGAGGAACGGAGGCTCCAAGTTAAAAGATAAGGCGACAAAGTGCAGACCTGGAATAAAGTGGGCTTGTGAGAAGCCAGAGATCCAAGGTTGGTGACTCCTTACCACGGCATCTGAAGCAGTGGTGTTCTGTTAGCATGGCTGAGAAATTGTGTGGAAGGCAAAGCTTGAATGCACGTAATGATCCAGCCTAGAAGAATGTCAGAAGGAAACCCTGGAGGTAGATTCTTGCAGACAACATCTGAGAGAAAGCGTCATTTGGGAGATGGTTCCAAGGCGTGTTCTTTGAGAGCGGAATTTGGAAATCGTCCAGTGAAAGACAGAGTTCCAGTGAGACCAGTTGGCTCACAGTGTGACAGGCATCTGGGGAGAATTGTTGAGAAATCTGGAGAAGTTGTTTGGGTGGCATCTGTCACTTCTTCTCAGAGTGTGGTGTGTCTGACCACAGGTCGCCTATCAGGTTACCTGGGCTGTGTACTTACGATGAACATTGGGGTATGAGATAGATCTTGTACCTTGTGTTATCCTTATGAATCTGAAAATACCTGTGTAAAGGTATAGTTGGAGTAAAGGAGTCATATATTATTGTTCCTTCCTTGTTTAATAATTATTTTATTCTTTTGTTAAAAGTACAACAGCTGACTCCTGTGACTCTGTCCAGTAGCTTCCTTCCACTTTTCTAAACAAAAAATAAAATTTAGGATCTATGAGTCCGGATTTCACCCTGGTATCTGACTTGTCCATTAGTAACATCAGCTGGCATCGTCACACCACCACCTTCTCAAGGGGCAATTAGGGATGGGCAATAAATGCTGGCCTAGCCAGTGACGCCCATGTCCCATGAAAGAAAAAAAATTAGACCTGTAACAGTTTAAGAAAAGATGTTTAAGCTGTGAGAGAAACAGGCTCATCTACTTTTTATAGACATCTTTATCGCCCCGAGACACTTGTTATCTTGAAAGCTGTGTGAATTTGCAGGTATTTTAAAACACAGCAATTAAATGTAACTCTATTTTAAAACCCGTTCCGTCAAGAGAGGAAAATGATGAACAGTTTTTAAATGCAGCAGCTTGACAGGGTTATAAATTCTCACTGACTTTGCTCTGTTGGTATTAATTATCAATCCTTTCATTCTATCAGGGACTTGGCTTCGTCAATTGGCAGAGAAGGCAACCTCAGCTTCCTTATGGCCAGCAAACGCGGATCTTTTGCCTATCCTGATATCAAACAGGGGTAAGTGTGAGCCTGAGTACACACTGAACATAGCGAATATAAATGCCAACGATCAGAGGTGAGAGGGATATTGTTTGAGACTATTTAAACACCAGTCCTGTGGAACTGCTCAAACTATAAATTATATGTTTGTACCTTAACAAGCACCAACATTCAGAATGTCTGTAAAATAGGGTTCCCAAGGACTGCACACAAACACAGCTTTTATAAAGCTATGATCTAGAGGTGCTGCAATGAGCCTGTACACCAGAGGAGTGCGCTGCAGAATGTTGCTGCATGGACTTACCCGTTTATCTCTCTGTGAGGCTGGTTTTAATTCTGGGACCAGGGGGCAAGGCTTTCCCCTGACAAAGTGGACAATACGCAAGAGAACTGAGCGAAGTATTGGGGGATTTCCACCGGAAGGCCAATATTTCTGAAAAATTAAAGCCTTTTGGATTCTGAGAAAGCGTGTTATAATGTGTTACAATCTCTGGAATGTAATTGTTTGAATTCCGCGAAGCACAGACAGGGCTGTGTATTCTGAACAAAGTGAAGGATGGGGCAAAATGTAGCACAGGTCTCCTATACAGAGAGAATGGAAAATGAAACTCTTGACTGCTGCAACTTGTTGCATTCCAACTCTCTCCCCACACCTGCATTCCATAGCTGGATAGGT
Source organism: Mustelus asterias (assembly GCF_964213995.1). Lineage (NCBI taxonomy): Eukaryota > Metazoa > Chordata > Chondrichthyes > Carcharhiniformes > Triakidae > Mustelus > Mustelus asterias. The sequence continues at coordinate 29,022,080 of NC_135819.1, forward strand.
CACTAGTCTGTTGTCAGGGACTTATAGCTTGAGGGGCGCCGCTCCATATCACGCGTGGCTGACCAGGAGTCTTTCCCACTCTTATCACCAGCCGCTGGCATGGTTAGAAGGATTTACAGGTTGATACTCAACCTGTTTGATCACATTATGAACACACATAATTTGTTGCATCTCAACCGCTAGATAATCTTTTTGACATTGAGAGCCTCACTTCTCCTTCCTCCAGAGAATTTCACTGATCTCTGGAGGATGATGTGGGTGGCTCAGTGGTTAACACTGCTGCCTCACAGCGCCAGGGACCTGGGTTCAGTTCCAGCCTCGGGTGACTGTGTGGAGTTTGCATGTTCTCCCCTCGAGAGCAGCTGCAAAGAGGAAATGCTTTGGGAGCTGAATATTTGACATTTTGATTCAGTGTCCAGAGCAGCGAGTGTTCATAGAATCCTTACAGTGCAGAAGGAGGCCATTCGGCCCATTGAGCCTGCACCGACCACAATCCCACCCAGGCCCTAACCTGTAACCCCACATATTTACGCTGCTAATTCCCCTGCAACTTAAGAGGCAATTTAGCATGGCCAATCCACCTAACCTGAACATCTTTGGAGTGTGGGAGGAAGCTGGAGCACCCGGAGGAAACCCACGCAGACACGGGGAGAATGTGCAAACTTCACCCGAGGCTGGAATTGAACCTGGGTCCCTGGCGCTGTGAGGCAGCAGTGTTAACCACTGTGCCACCGTGCCACCAATATATGTCCCTTGTAATATCCTGGCTGAAATACTGGAGGAATTGTTTCTGGTGAGGGAGTTTGAGCATCCTACAGAGACACTGCTGGTGGAAGTTCTCCAGTGACTGCAGGTGCCATTGGTCGGTGTCCCAAGTCTCAAATGTTTCAATCTCCAGACTGGAATAGATTGTTAGAGCGTGAGAAATCCTCGAGGAGAAGGGCTGTCCTTCTCAATGCACTGTGCAGGAATTAGAAAGTCAAATGATAACAGAATCAGAATAAGGTGTTGATGGGTAAGATGGGAATTGTTCAAGTCTCCGGGCCCAGTAGACTGGATAAAGATGATGTTAAGGCTGGTTCGACAGGTAGTATAAAGCTTGAGATATAGATTCATGGAACGCTAAAACAGTACACAAGGCTGCTGTAAATCCTAGCCTCATCGTTAACAATATCCCTGCTTCACACATCAGCTCCCTCTATAGTGCAAATAGCACACTAACCATCAAGTGCAAAGGTCCACCTTTAAGTGCACCAAATATATCAGGCATTTCTCAAATTTTATCCCATTCTTAGCCATTTAAGGATGATGGATTTTTCCATTGCTTTGATAGAAGAGTGTTCAGCACAAAAAGCCCAGTTTACCATTTACACTGTCATCTCAGGCGTGACATTAGACCAAATCTCCATTTGCAGAACCGATTGTAAATGCTGCAGAATGGAGTTGGAGGGATGGATGGAGGCACCAGCCAGAGGATGCGGTGTGAGGATGGATCACTCACTCACCCTATGCATTGCTGCCCCCCTCTGACACATCTCCATTCATTGTTGCCTCGCTACGGGTGGCACAGTGGTGAGCACTGTTGCCTCACAGCGCCAGGGACCCAGGCTCGATTCCCAGCTTGGGTCACTGTCTATGTGGAGTTTGCACGTTCTCCCTGTGTCGGCGTGGGTTTCTTCCGGGTGCTCCGGTTTTCTCCCAGAGTCTGAAAGATGTGCTGGTTAGGTGCATTGGCCATGCTAATTTGCTCCTTAGTGTCCCAAAATGTGTAGGTTCAGTGAATTAGTCATGGTAAGTACACGGGGTAACAGGGATAGAGCAGAGGGATGGGCCTGGCTAAGATGCTCTTTCAGAGAGGCAGTGCAGACTTGATGGACCAAATGGCCTCCTTCTGCACTGTGGGGATTCTATGGTTCAAATTGCCACCAATCTGACACAGCCCCATGCATTGCTGCCTCCTTACATATCACTGTACATTGCCATCCCTCTGACACAGCCCCATGCATTGCTGGCCTCTTTGACACCTTTGGAAATCCTCCTCAGTAACTGCCTGCCACAGTAGAATTACTTTAAAGCGCTCCCAGTTTAGGCTCATACAGATAGAATAGTCATTTGTCTCAGGTGCAGAGGAGGGGTGGGACTGATTATCAAGGACAGAAATAGGCAGAGGGACCACATTCAAAGGGGCAAATATATGCAAATTAAAAGCTGTAGATGTGTGTAATGTGGGTGTTTGGGTATGTATATAAAACCTAGATATCGATATTCACTGTGTATATATGTGCGTGTACATATAGATCATATGTATGTACATGTGGAAAGGTGCATGATGTTCTTTCCTTGATTTGTTCCCTTGTTCCGATCGTTACCTCCTCCCTTTAGGCTTCGGTTTCCTAAAGTTCAGAAGGATGAGAAACCCTGGCTGCGTTTGCCCGTTCCCTGTCCGGTCGCACTGCGGAATGCAATGCTTGGTGATGAAGTGAAAACCTGTAGGTGCAGCACGACAAAAGTTCCCAACATCACAGACCTGGAATATGACACCTTTATCCAGAAGTCAAGCACAGAGAGTCAGCAGATCATCATTGTCTGTGTGGTGACATCCCAGCAGGAGAATCTCCCGCCCTACGAGATTATGGTTCAGGAGTTGTACGAGCAGAACAGCAGAAACCGACATCAGCCGTGTTTGGAGGTAGGGTCACCTGTCATCCCTCTATCCAGGCCAGGGTTGCTGGTTGGAGGAAAAAATCCCTGAACCCAGCAGCTCGTTGTGGAAGTCTAACTCACTGTGCTTATTAAACCATGATGTGGAGATGCCGGCGTTGGACTGGGGTACACACAGTAAGGAGTCTAACAACACCAGGTTAAAGTCCAACAGGTTTATTTGGTAGCAAAATTTGGCTTTTGCTACCAAATAAACCTGTTGGACTTTAACCTGGTGTTGTTAGACTCCTTACTTATTAAACCATTACAGGGTGTTTTCTTGTGGCCTCCTGTTTGGCGAGAACAGGGCAATGGTCATCCAAAAACCATGAAAGAGAACTTTACAGCCCTCCCCCACCTTTACTTTGGCTGTCACCATTTTGTTTCCCTAACCAGGCAGCTACCTGAAGCCAGTGCATGGCTAATTTAAGCATTTAAAGCAGGGCTTTTAGGATTCAACTGGACATGGGGTTGTCAACCACCTGATTAAATGGAGGTTTCATCACATGACTTGTCCCCACGCTCCAGCCATTACTCAGCCATCCGTCCTGTGACACGCTACACCAATTGGAAAACAAGAAAACCCAGCTGGATGTTGCTTCACTGTCAGCCAGACAGCCTCGTTTCACCCCATTTAAAATTGTTTTTATATCTGGTAAAGGGAAATATTGACAAGGGCCATGCAGCCACCCCGGGGTGACTAACTCTCGCCCAGACTGTAGGAGGGAATAAACGAGGAGTCTTTGAGTCCGTGTCAGGCTTCAATAAAACGGTTTTATTTCCACATGCATGAGGGAGAATCAGCCCGGACTCAGTGAAGTCCAGTCTGTATCTAGGCAGAAGGTCAGGGGGAGTGCAACCAATTGATATCCACAAGTACTAAGATTATAACACCTAACATCTCTACATCCTAGTCTATCTATTACATGTGTACAGTATGCTTGACAATATTGACCTCCAAGGCCTGGCTCCCACACAAAAGGAGGTAGATTGGCCCATCCGGCTGTTGGATTCAAGTACGGACCGAAGATCCACCCCCTTTTCTTTTAGTTCCGTTACGTTACATATATAAGCCCACATGCCCAATCCCATATGTACATCGTATATCCCTTTAATAACCAAGTGTCCCTCTGAGTCCGTCTCTGTTTTAAGTCCCAATTCAGAGGGCGTGGTGCACCAACACCCTATATGTGGTTTCTAGCCATCCTGTGGGTGTTTTCAAAGTGTTGGATCCCTGTTGGCCCAGTCACATCCCGGGTCCTTGATCCTGATCGGGATTCCAGCTCTCCCTCTCTCTCTCTCTCTCTCTCTCGGGGCACGATAATGGTGCGGTCTGGAATATCTCTCCCCCAAACTGGTGTGATCACTTAGGTTTGATGGCTGGCGGGGTGGATTTATCTATCAGCACCAAGTAATACTTCTTATTCTGTGACTGCGGGAGCAGTCCAGAAAAGTCTGACTATAGTTGTTCCCACAGCCCCTGTGGTTGGGGTCAATGCTCCAACCTTCTCTCTGATCCTGCCCTCTCTCAATACCACTGTCTGTGAGAATGAGGAGCTGAATTTACCTTTACTGTTAACGGAACAACAGAGACACTCGTGCTGTGCGAAGGAAAAATAAATATCAAGTATGTAATAAAAAATCTAAAACCCCAATCACTGGACTATTAATGTACCAGAGGAATGTACATATTCAAACAATCGGCATAAAGTTATATCAAATACATTAGGGTATAATTTATCTAGGACACTCGTATTGTAGCAAACAAAATGTATCACAGGTGAGAGGGAAGAGGGCAAATGTTCCTCTACTGTGCACATTGCCATCATATTGAAGCTTTCTATCCCATTAAATGGATCAAATTCCACAAGGTTGGTCTACATGTTATTTTGGTAAATTAGCACAAATTAGAAAACATATACCATGACTGTGGGGTTTATCTGCCTAATGCGAGACAAAGAAGAATACATGGCAAAGCTTAAGACTGCATAAAGCTGATTCTTGGCTTCCTTGAAGTTAAAGAAACTTCATGTGATATTAGGATGTCCGAGTCAAATTATTAATTAAGGGGCACAGTGTTTTTCTTGAAAGGAATCATAGAAACATTTGATTAAACGTGACAATTTCACAATACTTTCCACAAGTCTAAACTCCACAATCTATAAAAAAGGCAAAGCTGGGCTATTCTAAAACAATGCTTTTGTAGATGTTATTTATATAAAGAAAGTGTGGTTCAAAATGATTAAGCTGCATTTGGGCCAATTCATCTCCCCACCTTCCAGCGTTTTACACTGTATTTTAAGCCTTATAGAACAATTGGAACATATCAGGCAATCTTGTGACTCAGCTGAAAAATCTGGCACAAAATCCTGCTGATGCTTCTGAATGAAATTTCTAAAAAATAATGGGAGTGATTACTGTCTCTACAAATCGTCAGTGCTGTCTTTTCCCTGTCCTCCTCGTGCGTGTGTCTTACAACTACAACTCTCATTTTGTGTTGTTCTTTTGCCCCTTGAGTTTTTTAACAGCTATCGTGACTACTCACCTTCCCCATTCTTGTTTTTTAGCTTGACCCATCCACTAGGCATTTTGCATCAGAATTGTATCCCTTCTCCCTCATCTTCTTAATTAATTTTATATTCTGATTTACTATCGAGCCCCCATTGTAGATCCCCTACACTGGAGCCTGTCTTATCATTTTCGACTATCGCAGCCATCCTTAAACTCTCTCCCTCACGGCTTTATCCTCTCACAGAATTCTCCTTCGCAGCTACTCCTCCTCGCTGTAAGCAAGACCCCTCAATCCGTCCTACACTCTCCTTTCACAAATTTTTCCTCGGCTCTCCGGAGGCCCCTAATTAGTTTTCTAATTCCCCAACTCTATACCCCGGTAACCCCCTACGATTTTATTCAAGCCCCCACACGGTCAGACTCTTCCTCTGTATAGTTCTTTTAGTACTGCAACTTATGGCTGGCCAACGACTAATGTGGAATCACTCCCCTAACTATGGGTGGTAAATTAAACCTTCTCACCCGAATTGGAGCCACATAGTCGCCGGTCATCCAGTGCAGTACCCTGCTCGCAGCGCCAATTGTAGAAGGGAATAAACAAGGAGTTTTTAAGTCCATGTCAGGCTTCAGTAAAATGGTTTTATTTCCACATGAATGAGGGAGAATCAGCCCGGACCCAGTGAAGTCTAGTCTGTATCTAGGCTGATTCTGAAGATACAAAGGCTGTACACATTACTTATACTGTTCTCTGGGGTCCAGAGTATTGCAATACAGGATATCATTGGTACAAATCGCTTGAATTAATTATAGATCACATTAGGCAGGTCTACTACACCTTCCCCATTAATCGGTTGTGTCTGGCTATCCTTGTCTGTCTGTTCTGTGATACAAAAGCGATGTGTGTGATGAATATGTTTCGATGGTGTGATAACCATCCCATCTCCCCAGTTTCTAGAAACAATGGCTTCTTTAGACTCATTATCGACCGTGCATTGTTCGCCAAGGCCTTGAAATGATCTCACCTGTAAAGTATCTGTGTTGGCAGTCTGAGATGTTAATTGGGTATGTCTGCCCGCAGTTACAGTGGACCCTGTGTTTTAACCCTTTCTTAGACATTCCTTTTCCTGCTGTTACATGCACACCCTGATTTGCCCCAATACTGGATTCTGCCCTACTACACAGATAAAGAAGGGGCATTGGTTACCCCCCTTCCAAGCTGGAGGTACATTTTCTGTAACTTTTGTAACATTAAAAATAAAAAATGAATTTAGGAGGCAGGCCATCACTGTGGACAGTGTGTGGAGAGCCCTTCTGCCAGGCCGCCCCTCCGCCAGACCGCCCCTCCGCCGGACCGTCCCTCCGCCGGACCGCCCCTCCGCCAGACCGTCCCTCCGCCGGACCGTCACTCCGCCAGACCGTCACTCCGCCGGACCGTCCCTCCGCCGGACCGTCCCTCCGCCGGACCGTCCCTCCGCCAGACCGCCCCTCCACAGGATAGTCCCTCCCTGGATTCGCTGCATTGGTGAATGTGGTCAGACGTAGGCAATGTTGAAGTTATTATGAGATCTCATAGTCATTGGATAAACATATGGATGATATTGGAATAGTGTAGGTTAAATGGGCTTTAGATTGGTTTCACTGGTCAGCGCAACATCGAGGGCCGAAGGGCCTGTACTGCACTGTAATGTTCTATCTCGGTTCGATGGTAGATTTCTAGTAAAATTGGCTTCCAAACTGGGGTTAATACACTTGTTGCAAAAGAGTTTCCTCTGCTTAAAACCTTCTTATAATCTTCCTTTCGTGGCTACAGACTGGCCTGATGTACTTCACCCATTGTGTATTTCCAAGAGGTTTTGGGTTTGTCTGTCCGTGGCAGCCTTAATTTCAATGTCTCTTCCTTAGACAGTGATGAATTTTGATGGGTCTTTGAAGTACAGGAAGTGTCTCTCTCTTCACACTCCCCCTGAGGTGGGTTTGTTTGTTCTTCACCTTGGAAGGTGGCCTTGCATTTTTTTTAAAATCTGTTTATTATGCACAGTTGTAATGAATAACAGTACAAAGCATAACTTGCAATACAGCAATGATTTTGTAAAGTTATAGAGGAGAGAGAAAAGAAAGAGGAAAGAAGAGAGAGAAGTCGGAGGAAAAAGAGAGAGAAATAATGGAACCACTCCCCACCCTCCCCAGCCCCAAATCGATAAGTAATAAGAAAAACAATCATACAACAGATATAATTTCACATAATGTATGACACCTAATTAGGGTCAGTTATATGAAAGCAGAGAGCTGTGGTCCCTCATGGCCTTCCATTTTTTAAACAGTTTAGAATCATAGAATCCCTACAATGCAGAAAAGGCCATTTGGCCCAACTGCACCAACCACAATCCCACCCAGGCTCTATTCCCATAACCCCACATATTTACCCTGACTCTACAGTTAATTTAGCATGGCCAATCCATCTAACCTGCACATCTTTGGAGTGTGGGAGGAAACCGGAGCACCCGGAGGAAATCCACACAGACATGAGGAGAAGGTGCAAACTCCACACAGACAGTGACCCGAGGCTGGAATTGAACCCAGGTCCTTGGCGCTGTGAGGCAGCAGTGCTAACCACTGTGCCACCATGCAACCCTCTATTGGAACTTCCTGAAAACTTATCTCTTCAACCAAGCTTTGGATCACCCTTCTTGGCCTCTTCTTCCTTAGCATTGCATCCATTTCCTTCAGCTCAAGGCTATTTGTGGAGAAGTTATGTAAATGTAAATTGTTGATAATATTATCATCCCAGGATGTCCAGCTGTTTAACTCCTGAACTGATGGAAGGTGGTGTATAGTTACTGACACACTGTAAGGCTAATGGTATTTCCTGTTTACAATTAGTGTCAAAGAGACGCATTCCGGATAATAAAGTATGACATCAGCACAGCCAACGAATACACAGCTCCAAGCCCAGTGTTACTGGTGGCACGACACAACGCAACTCCCGGCATGTTCCTGGTAAGAGGGGATGTTTGGTGCCTGGGAACTGAAAGAATAAAACTATCAAATAATCGTACAAAAATTGAACATTTTTGAAAAAAGAGATAGGCCGTCAAAACTTTTCACCTTGCACTCATCAGGACAGATTTGCAAGAATACCAAATTTCAAAAGGGGAAAAATTTATACTGCCTAAGAAAAGAAGAGGTGATTGGTTGATCGATTCATTGACCAATCAGAGCTCACTTGCTAACCAATCAGCACCCATTTTCTCATGCTGTACAAATTGTTGTTCCCTTTGAAATTTGGTATTCTTGCACCTGTCCTGGTGATTGCAAGACAAAAAGCTTCGGCAGCATGCCTCTTTTTTTGGCAATAATAAATTCATCATGAGTTAAAAAGAAATCTCTATTCTGAACCATTCATTAAAACTGCAAATGTTACCCCGTGGATGTTTCTCTGCACCTTTGATCTGCACTGTGAATGGAGAACTGGTCTACAGTCACCAACTCTGGATGTATTCTGTAAGGGCTCATCACATGACATCCAATTGCCACACTCCTCTGCTTCCCCCATTGGCTGGCTGACAATTCAATTATTTTGACCCAATTGGAAAGTGAATAGACACTTCATCACTCAATTAGGTCATTCTTTGTTTCCGAACTTCAGTATTGTAGGGCAGCACAGTGGCACAGAGTCATAGAGGTTTACAGCATGGAAACAGGCCCTTCGGCCCAACTTGTCCATGCTGCCCTTTTTTTTAAACCCCTAAGCTAATCCCAATTGCCTGCATTTGGCCCATATCTCTCTATATCCATCTTACTCATGTAACTGTCTAAATGCTTTTTAAAAGACAAAATTGTACGCGCCTCTACTACTACCTCTGGTAGCTTGTTATAGACATTCACCACCCTCTGTGTGAAACAATTGCCCCTCTGGACACTTTTGTATCTCTCCCCTCTCACCTTAAACCTATGCCCTCTAGTTTTAGACTCCCCTATGTTTGGGAAAAGATATTGACTATCAAGCTGATCTGTGCCCCTCATTATTTTATAGACCTCTATAAGATCACCCCTCAGCCTCCTACGCTCCAGAGAAACAAGTCCCAGTCTATTCAGCCTCTCCTTATAACTCAATCCATCAAGTCCCAGTAGCATCCGAGTAAATCTTTTCTGCACTCTTTCTAGTTCAATAATATCCTTTCTATAATAGGGTGACTAGAACTGTACACAGTATTCCAAGTGTGGCCTTATCAATGTCTTGTACAACTTCAACAAGACGTCCCAACTCCTGTATTCAATGTTCTGACCGATGAAACCAAGCATGCCGAATGCCTTCTTCACCACTCTGTCCACCTGTGATTCCACTTTCAAGGAGCTATGAACATGTACCCCTAGATCTCTTTGTTCTGTAACTTTCCCCAACGCCCTACCATTAACTGAGTAAGTCCTGCCCTGGTTCAATCTACCAAAATGCATCACCTCGCATTTATCTAAATTAAACTCCTTCTGCCATTCGTCAGCCCACTGGCCCAATTGATCAAGATATTTTTACAATCGGAGATAACTTTCTTCACTGTCCACTATGCCACCAATCTTAGTGGCATAGTGGACCGTGGTTAGCACTGCTGTCTCACAGCACCAGGGACTTGGGTTCAATTCCCAGCTTGGGTCACTTTCTGTGTGGGGTTTGCACATTCTCCCTGTGTCTCTGTGGGTTTCCTCCGGGTGCTCTGGTTTCCTCTCACAGTCCAAAGATGTGTGGGTTAGGTGGATTGGCCATGCTAAATTGCCCCTTATTGTCAGGGGGACTAGCTATGGTAAATGCATGGGGTTATGGGGATAGGACCTGGGGGGAATTGTGGTCAGTGCAGACTCGATGGGCCGAATGGCCTCCTTCTGCACTGTAGGAGTCTATGATTCTATGATTATGCTGGGGATTGACAAAGTAGATGTGAAGAGGATGTTTCTTCTTGTAGGTCAATCTAGAATAAGAGGTCGTAGTTTTAGGATAAGGGGCGGCAGATTTAAAACAGAGATGAGGAGAAATTACTTCTCTCAAAGAGTGGTGAATCTGTGGAATTCACTACCTCAGAGTGGGGTGGAGGCTGGAACTGTGAGTAAATTTAAGGACGAGGTGGACAGATTTTTAATTAGTAAGGGTTTCAAGGGCTATGGTGAATGGGCAGGTAAGCAGAGTTGAGGCCGAGATGAGATCATCCATGATCATATTAAATGGAAGAACAGGCTCGAGGGGTTGAATGGCCTGCTCCTGCTCCAATTTCTTAAGATTCTTGTGATTTTAAAGACTACTGAACAAAGAAAATTACAACCAAAACCATCTTTTAAGTGGCCCTGTGATTTTTTTCCTGGTGTTGCTCGAACACGGGAATTAATCTTTAATTCCTGGAGATTCCAGGACAACTCTGGAGGGTTGGCAACTACAGCTTTGTCTTTAGTTAAGATCCGCACCTTGTATGTGTTGGACTCATTCAGCGGTTAAACCATGACTGTTGCTGTTGGACAGTCATATCAATGCATACAGGGTGCAGAGGAACAGGAGGAGGCCCTTTAACTCTTTGACTCTGTTCCATTGGGAAGTGAGATCATGGCTGATCTGTCAACTAACTCCATCTAGGCCCCATTTCCCTTAATGCCTTTGGTTAATAAAAATCTATCAATCTCAGATTTAAAGTTACCAATTGACCCTTCATCAATTGCCATTTGTGGAAAAGAGTTCCAAACCTCTCCCACCCTCTGTGTAGAAATGTTTCTTAATTTCAATTCTGAATGGTCTCACTCTAATCTTCAGATAAAGTCCACTAGTACCATAGTCCCCAGACAAGGGGAAATAGGTCATCCCAATTGGCCCACTCTTTTCTCCTTAATATATCCCCGGGTCAGTTGGTAAATCCATGCCTCACTCCCTCCAAGGCCAATATATCCTTCCAAAGGTTGTGTTTCCCAGAACTGCTCACTCTGCTCCAGATGGTTTGAGTTATTAGGAGAGGCTGGATAGACTGGACTTTTTTCCCTGGAGCGTAGGAGGCTGAGGGGTGATCTTATAGAGGTCTATAAAATAATGAGGGGCACAGATCAGCTAGATAGTCAATATCTTTTCCCAAAGGTAGGGGAGTCTAAAACTAGAAGGCATAGGTTTACGGTGAGAGGGGAGAGATACAAAAGGGTCTAGAATGGCAATTGTTTTCACACAGAGGATGGTGACTGTCTGGAACAAGCTGGGGTATGGTCCACACGCGAGCAATTGGGACGAGCTTAGTGGTTAAAAAAAAGAGCGGCATGAACAAGTTGGGCCAAAGGGCCTGTTTCCATGCTGTAAACCTCTATGACTCTATGTTGTTTAAACAGGGCAGCATTGTATAGCTGAAGTATGGCTTCTAACCACTTCTATTCCAATCCTCTAGATGTAAAGGCCAGTATTCCATTAAGCTATTTTGATTATTTTCTGTACCTGTTCTTGACGTTTTAATAATCTTTGTATCTGCAGCGACCACCATCACCCCAAGTCTTTTTAGACCTTCACTGTTTCTAGTTCTTCACCATTGAGAAGGTGACTCTGTTCTTTCCTTTTTCGAACCAAAATGGATGATCTCACACTTGCCTGCACTGAAATCCACTTGCTACAGTTTTGCCCAGTCATTTAACTGATCAATGTTGCTTTGTAATTTTACACTCCCATCTACACATCTGCTTACAATTCTGCCTATCTTTGTGTCACCAGCTCATTCGAATATGTGGCTTTCTACCTCACTATCTTAATATGAAAGATATTGGATCTCTTGCTCTCGTTTCAATGTAATCTGTATGTGGTTCTGGAATTTACTTTTGAAAATTATATTTCTCACAGACGATTAAATTTGCCGAGAAACCTCCACCACTGAAAAGACTGAGGGATAGTGAGGGAGCTGTTTCTTATTGAGGGATAGTGAGGGAGTGGTTTCTCATTGAGGGATAGTGAGGGAGCGTTTCTCATTGAGGGATAGTGAGGGAGCTGTATCTCATTGAGGGATAGTGAGGGAGCGTTTCTCATTGAGGGATAGTGAGGGAGCTGTATCTCATTGAGGGATAATGAGGGAGCTGTATCTCATTGAGGGATAGTGAGGGAGCGTTTCTCATTGAGGGATAGTGAGGGAGCGTTTCTCATTGAGGGATAGTGAGGGAGCTGTATCTCATTGAGGGATAGTGAGGGAGCTGTATCTCATTGAGGGATAGTGAGGGAGCGTTTCTCATTGAGGGATAGTGAGGGAGCTGTATCTCATTGAGGGATAGTGAAGAAGCTGTTTCTCATTGAGAGATAGTGAGGGAGCTGTTTCCCATTGAGAGATAGTGAGGGAGCTGTTCCTCATTGAGCGATAGTGAGGGAGATGTTTCTCATTGAGGGATAGTGAGGGAGCTGTTTCTCATTGAGAGATAGTGAGGAAGCTGTTTCCCATTGAGGGATAGTGAGGGAGCTGTTTCTCATTGAGGGATAGTGAGGGAGCTGTTTCTCATTGAGGGATAGTGAGGGAGCTGTTTCTGATTGAGGGATAGTGAGGGAGCTGTATCTCATTGAGGGATAGTGAGGGAGCTGTTTCTGATTGAGGGATAGTGAGGGAGTGGTTCATCATTGAGGGATAGTGAGGGAGCTGTTTATCATTGAGGGATAGTGAGGGAGCGGTTTCCCATTGAGGGATAGTGAGGGAGCGGTTTCTCATTGAGGGATCGTGAGGGAGCTGTTTATCATTCAGGGATAGTGAGGGAGCAGTTTATCATTGAGGGATAGTGAGGGAGTGGTTCATCATTGAGGGATAGTGAGGGAGCTGTTTATCATTGAGGGATAGTGAGGGAGTGGTTCATCATTGAGGGATAGTGAGGGAGCTGTTTATCATTGAGGGATAGTGAGGGAGCGGTTTATCATTGAGGGATAGTGAGAGAGTGGTTCATCATTGAGGGATAGTGAGGGAGCTGTTTATCATTGAGGGATAGTGAGGGAGCTGCTATTAAACGCAGGGACAGTGGGGATGCGGTTTCTCATTAGGGGATGGTGCAGGAGCTGCTATTAAACTGAGAGAATGTGAGGGAGCTGCTTTCTACTTCAATGCTAGTAGATTCCAATCCCCTGTGATGTAATTGTAAAGTTTTGAAAAATCCCCTTGCATTTATATAACGCCTTTCACACCCTCAGAGTGTCTCAAAGAGCTTTACAGCCAATTAAGTATGTTTTTAATATAAGAAATGTGGCAATCTGTGCACTGCAGTATTCCACAAACACCGCTGAAAGCGATGTTTAGTTTGTGCTGATTGGGGGAGGAATGGTGGCCAGCACACTGCGGGTGGGCACTCACACAAAATTGAAAATGCTGGAAACACTCAGCAGAATTGGCAGCATCTACGGAGAGAGAAACTTTGAAAAAGTTTCAGGTCTGTGACATTTCATTGGAATTGGAAGAGGTTCCAACACAGCGCAGTATTTAACAGTAAAGGAAATGTGAGGGTATTTTTGTTCATCATTTTTTCCAATGGCATCTGCAAATGACAATGAGGGGAATGACTGGCTCAGCTCCTATTCTTGGTGATGGTTCAGAGGAGGATGTTGACCAGGACACTGGGAGAACTCCCTGCTAGAGTTCATAACTTGAATTTTCAACATCATTGTACCTGTCTTTCTCTGTCTATCAATCAACATCTATCTCTATATCCTACTTGTATATCTATTTCACTATCTGTACATGTGTACATATGTAATATGTATATCTATATGGTAGGATTATTGGGTTTCAATTTCAGATATACTAAGACATTCTTGACAGACACCAAAGGAAGTAGAATGAACATGGGAAAAACCAGTTTCTAATGCACAGGCTACAGTTCCCCACAGGTTTCTAGTAGGAATCATTTTTATTGCGGAAAAGGAGAAACTCCTCCCATAATCACCAGCTCACTGACACAGCCAGGCTGGCTATTGTTCCTGTGGAGTCCCACACCCTAAACCCATTCCCACATAAAATTTCTCCCAGCGTTCTGACCTTTCTGGGATCCTCCTGTTCTCAGCAGCTCGGGAGATCAACAGCAAATGCCAAGCCACAAAGGATTTTTATATTTTTGTTTTAAATGGGATTTTATGTGTTTGAAATCCGGAATTGAGGTTTGTCCTGGCAATGGAACACTTCCATGTTGGCACCACTCTCAAAGCTCCTCGATCCTACATATGGACTGAGCATATCGTAAAAATAACACCTCCTGCAACATCAGTGTGACCATTCCCAACATTATTCAGCAACTGCCTTCCCTGAGCAACACTTTGTGCTAAATTCTGTGTAGAGTTGTACTTTAACTTGCTCGAGATGTTGTTGGGGGGGGGGGGTGGGGCGGGGGGAGGTGCGGCTCACACACATACACCACTGCAGCAGGCCCACTGCAGTGAAGGGAGATTTGGCTGAGTGCCACACATGCGCACACACACACACGCAGTTCCTCCCTCTCTCACATACGCATTCCCCCCCCCCCCACCCCCACACATACATTCCCACACACACACACACTCCCTCCCTCGCACACCCCCTCAGACACACTCCCTCCCACACACACTCCCTCGCACACACGCAGTCCCACACACTCATGCGGCACTCCCTCCCTCACACACAGGCACACCCTCTCACACACGCACTTTCCCTCTCACACATACGCAGTCCCTCACATACACGCACTCCTTCATGCACTCCTCCCTCCGTCACGCACACACACGCACTCCCTCTCACATACTCGCACAAAGCACCCTCGCACTCTCACACACACCCGCATCTTCTCTCAAATAAACACTCACTGAAATAAGATCTTGGGTGAACATTGGTTCTATTTATTGACAGGAGGATTGGATATTTAAGAGGAATGGTAGGCGGAGGCGTCAGGATCACAGCAATGCAGCTGGTTTACAAGGGCCAGCTGCTACTGTAGACATTGCAATTGCTTCCTGCCATATGTGAAGTTCAGCCTCTTTCAGTGGCTTTGGCAGTCCTCAGCTGGAATGCACACAGACCCGCAGCTCCATACTGAGAAAAACAAGTTTCAAATGACAGCCTTGTACATGTGTTTCCGCTCTGTGTGAGAATAATCAGAAGTAAGTGAGTTTATATTCAGGAGTTCACCAATTTTATTGCAGGACAGCAATAAAATCCGATTGTTGACAAAGGTCAGAACACAGCCTAGTCCCAGGGAGTCGAACTGGGCTGAGCTAGTGTTCATTCTTCACAACACAATATATTCTTAACCTAATCTGAGTGCAATGTTAGTGGAACAACACATCAGACAAACTCAGCAAACAGGAATTTATTGATAAATACACAAACTACTGTACAACTATTTATATCAATCAGATAGAAACTCTCAGTGATATTGTATAGAATTCAGCAAACCTATAGTGTGTGTGTATGTGCATGATTGTGTATCAATGTGTGTTTGTGTATATACATGTTTAAGTATGTGTGCATGTATGTGAACATGTGCATTGGTGTAAAGCAATGTTGGGTTGGCTGGACAGTCAGGGCTGCTTTGGGCATTGGTGATGGTGATTCTCAAATTTCATACACACCTACCCTCAGCTCGAGGCTCCCAGACGAATCCTTGTGTGTCATTTGAACTGATGAATTAGTCGTGCACATTTCTTTGGGCAGTGATTGGATCATTTACACTCTGAATAGTCCTCTTATTGAAGATTATGTGTAACTTCCTTTTGTTAATCTTGATGAGAGGATTTAGTATTCCAGCCACTGCTTATATACACAATACCCGGATTGATTTCCAAATACCGTAAGTTAATCATATTACTGTTTGAATACAGTGCTGATCAGGGCCCACTTGAGAAAGTAAATTTTATATGACCAAACATTGTTGCTGGCCATTCTGATTCTCAGCTGCTGATTATTACTTCTTATTTAATGACAATTGCAATGTAACGTAGAAAACTAAATTCAGCAGCAAATTAAGAAAATAAAGTTGTAGAAACATGTGAGAGATTGAAAGGCAGCCTCTCAGTTTGATGGGCCTTACTCCACCATTGTCACCACCTCCAAGGTGATACCGCCACCGAAATCACACCTTCAATTCACTTCCTCCAGCAGCATTCTGAAGGGTGCATTCCTTCCACGGTGCCCTGGTCCCCTCCTCAGTCATCCTCAATATCCCCTCCCTGTCTTACTGCACCTTTCTATGCAAACGCAGACCTGCCCTTTGACCTCCACTCTCCTCACCTGTCAAGGCCTCAAAAATGCTCCTTTGTGGTGAAACAACAATTTACTTGTCCTTCCTTCAGTTTAGTCTTCTGTCTTTGCTGCTCATGATGTGCTCATCCCCACATTGAGAGACCAAACACAGACTGGGTGACCCCTTTGCTGAACACCTCTGCTCAGCCTGCAAGCATGACCCTGAATTTCCTGTCACTTGTCATTTCTATTCTCCACCTTGCTCCCGCTCTGACCTTTCTGTCCTTGGCCTGCTGCAGTGTCCAGCACGAAGAACAGCACCTCACTTTTCGCCTGGGCACTTTCCAGCCTCTGGGCTCAACACTGAGTTCAACAGTTTTCAATCATAACCTCAGCCCCCATTTTAGTTTGTGTGTTTTTCTTTAGTTTGGTTTCTTCTCTCTCACTGAATTACTTTGTGTTCCGAAAAGTTATCCTGCCATTCACATGTCCTCTAGACATCTCTTTTTTTTCTTTACTTGTTGCATCACCACTTCCTTTGGCCTTGCACCATGAAACTGTGTGTTATTTAGTATCTCCACCGCCCCCCCATTACATTCCTCGTCTTTTGTTCTTCCCTCCATCTCCCCCACCCCTTCACTTAGAATCCCTACAGTGCAGAAGGCGGCTATTCGGTCCATCAAGTCTGCACCAACAACAATCCCACCCATGCCCAATCCCTGTAACCCCATGTATTTACCCTGCTAATCCCCTGACACTAAGCGTCATTGTAGCATAGCCAATCAACCTAACACACACATCTTTGGAGTGTGGGAGGAACATAAGAACAGGAGCACCCGGAGGCGGCACGGTAGCACAGTGGTTAGCACTGCTGCTTC
The DNA here is from genome assembly GCF_964213995.1 of Mustelus asterias. NCBI lineage: Eukaryota > Metazoa > Chordata > Chondrichthyes > Carcharhiniformes > Triakidae > Mustelus > Mustelus asterias. Next base: position 29,039,343 of record NC_135819.1, read on the forward strand.
ACAGCTCTAGGGACCTGGGTTCGATTCCTGGCTTGGGTCACTGTCTGTGTGGAGTTTGCACATTCTTCCTGTGTCTGCGTGGGTTTCCTCCGGGTGCTCCGGTTTCCTCCCACAGTCCAAAGATGTGAGGGTTAGCTTAATTGGCCATGCTAAATTGCCCCTTAGTGTCCCGGGATGCGTAAGTTAGAGGGATTAGCGGGTAAATATGTAGGGATATGGGGATAGGGCCTGGGTGGGATCGTGGTCGGTGCAGACCCGATGGGCCGAATGGCCTCTTTCTGCACTGTAGGGTTTCTATGATTTCTATGAAACCCACACAGACACTGGGAGAATGTGCAGATTCCACACAGACAGTAACCCAAGCCAGGAGTTGAGCCCGGGTCCCTGGTGCTGTGAGGCAGCAGTGCTAACCACTGTGCCACCCCGTGCTGCCCACTTGTTCAAACTCTATCACATCTTTAACATTTTCCCAATTCTAACAAAAGGTCAACAATCTGAAACATTTACTCTGCTTCTCTCTCCATAGGTGCTGCCTGGCCCACTGAGTATTTCCAGAAATTTTTGTTTTTATTTTATTTGTCCAGCATCTTCAGTATTTTGTTTTCATATTATACACAACAAAAATAAGAACTTGCATCCCTATAGCATGTTCTATTATGACCATAAAACACCACAAGGTATATTACAGCTCATGGGGTACATTTTAAGTGCATTCACTAATATAATATAGGAATATATTCTAATACAATATAGGAAATCTGGCACCCTGTTCATGCAGAGAAACAGTTCTGAAGCAGCATTGTGATAATGACCACCTAATCAGTGTGTTTAAAAGCAAATTACTACAGATGTTGGAATCGGAAATCAAAAGAGAAAACGCTGGAAAATCTCAGCAGGTCTGGCAGCATCTGTAAGGGGAGAAAAGAGCTGACATAGAATAGAATCCTACAGTGCAGAAAGAGGCCATTCGGCCCATCGAGTCTGCACCGACCACAATCCCACCCAGGCCCTATCCACATATCCCTGCATATTTACCCACTAACCCCTCTAACCTATGCATCCCGGGACACTAAGGGGCAATTTAGAATGGCCAATCAACCTAGCCCGCACATTTTTGGACTGTGGAAGGAAACTGGAGCACCCGGAGGAAACCCACGCAGACACAGGGAGAATGTGCAAACTCCACACAGACAGCGACCCAAGCCGGGATTCGAACCCAGGTCCCTGGAGCTGTGAAGCAGCAGTGCGAACCACTGTGCTACCGTGCCGCCCATCTGGACATTTCAAGTCCAGATGACCCTTTGTCAAAGCTTTGACAAAGGGTCATCTTGGACAGAACATGGGGCATAACTCCCCTGCTCTTTCGTCAAATTAGTGCCAAGAGATTGTTTATGTTCACATTAGAGGATGACATGGCCTTGGTTTAACATCTCCTCTGAGAACAGGCACCTCCAATAGCGCAGCGCTCCCTCAGTGCTAGTGTCAGTCTGCATTATGGACTTAGGTCTTTGGCTTGGAGCTTGAACACATGACTTGCTGACTCAGAGGTGAGAGCTCTATCACTGAGCTCAATGAGTAAATATACAGCTGCATTCACCTACAGGGGGCTCAAGCCTAAGTAGTCTTCAAGTAAAGCAGGTTTAGAGGGCAGAAGATAATCAGAAATAAAAACAGGAAATGCTGGATATACTCAGCAGGTCTGCCAGCATCTGTGGAGAGAGAAAGAGTTAATTTTTCAGATCTTTAGATCTGCCGAGGGCGGGATTGGAAGATCCCGCTGGTGGGAAGAGCCAGAAAATTTCAGCCATAGAGGTTGAGTAGCGAAGAGATGTCTTACAGTGCCACCTCTGGCAGGAGACTGTAATTACAGTGTGACATATTTACATAGGCAATTTCCGTTATAAATTTAGATAAGAATTAATGATGGAAAAGAGTTGACGCAAGTAAGTAAACTCTCGTGGACAGGAAGTGACACTTGACATATGATCATGGGAGGCATAGTGGCACAGTGGTTAGCACTGTTGCCTCACAGCGCCAGGGACCCGGGTTTAATTCCTCGGGTGACTGTGTGGAGTTTGCACATTCTCCCTGTGTCTGTGTGGGTTTCCTCCGGATGCTCCGGTTTCCTCCCACAGTCCAAAGATGTGCAGGTTAGGTGGATTGGCCATGCTAAATTGCCCCTTAGTGTCAGGGGGATTAGCAGGGTAAATATGTGGAGTTCTGGGGCTAGGGCCTTGGTAGGATTGTTGTTGGTGCAGACTCAATGGGCCAAGTAGCCTGTTTCTGCACTGTATGGATTCTATGATTCTATTGTATGTTTTTCAATATATCATCATTATACCTGAATCCTTCCCTTGTGTTAGTTACAGAATGCACAGTGAGAAAAAGGTGATTATAGAATTGCTCACTGTGTATTTTAATTTTTAAAGTAACATTCTTGAAATACAAATCTCAGACCAATTTTGTGATAGCTAGCATGTAAATATGAAAAATAATTGCTGGCAGTGTATTGAATTTTAAATCCAAATCTCTGAGTGTAATGAAGATTAAATATTCATAGATCGCAATAAAACTTTGTTATTTACTTGTATTACCTGCAATAGAATTAATTCATGAATAAATAATTCTCTCAGTTAAAGGAACTTTTCATTGTGTTCCTCGCTATTAAAAAAGAAGGAAAATCAGCAGAGTGCCCAGTGCCACGATTACAGGAGCAGGGCCAACACCACTCAGAGACCTGATTTCTCACCTAAAGTTCAGTGAAAAATATGCTTTGAAATGTTTGCGTTCTGCACCTTTCCAACCTGTGCCTATTGGGTTGTACTGAGTAGCTGGGGACACATTTGGGAGATTAAGGAGTGCCAGAACATAGAAATCATAGAAACCCTACAGTACAGAAAGAGGCCATTCGGCCCATCAAGTCTGCACCGACCACAATCCCACCCAGGCCCTACCCCCATATCCCTACATATTTTACCCACTAATCCCTCTAACCTATGCATCTCAGGACACTAAGGAGCAATTTTAGCATGGCCAATCAACCTAACCCACACATCTTTGGACTGTGGGAGGAAACCGGAGCAAACCCATGCAGACACGAGGAGAATGTGCAAACTCCACACAGACAGTGACCCAAGCCGGGAATCGAACCCAGGTCCCTGGAGCTGTGAAGCAGTAGCGCGAACCACTGTGCTACCGTGCCACCCAACATGGTGCATATTGGAGGATGGTGATGTAGTGGTAATGTCATTGGACTATCAATCCAGTCACACAAACTATTGCTCTGGGGACATGGGTTAGTATCTCCTCACGGTAGCGTGTGGAATTTAAATTCAATAAATAAATTTAATTCATGAATGAAAAAGAACCTGGAATTTGGAACTAGACTCTGTAACGGCAACTATCTAGTTTACTAATGTTCTTTAGGGAAAGAAATCTGCCGTCCTTACCTGGTCTGACCTACATATGACTCCAGAGCCACAGCCATGTGGTTGACTCTTAACTGTCAGAGCAATTAGGGCTGGGCAGCAAATGCTGGCCTTGCCAGTGAGGCCCACATTTCCATGGAAAAATGAAATAAAATCCTGCCCAGAGTCAATGAAGTTGTCTACATGGACTTTAGCAAGGCCTTTGACAAGGTACCGTATGGTGGGTTGTTGCATAAGGTTAAATCTCATGGGAGCCAGGGTGAGGTAGCCAACTAGATAAAAATTTGGCTTGATGACAGAAGACAGAGGGTGGTTGTAGAGGGTTGTTTTTCCAACTGGAGGCCTGTAACCAGCGGTGTGCCTCAGGAATCGGTGCTGGGTCCACTGTTATTTATCATTTATATTTATGATTTGGATGAGAATTTAGTAGGCATGATTAGTAAGTTTGCAGATGACACCAAGATTGGTGGCATAGTGGACAGTGAAGAAGGATTGCGACGGGATCTTGATCAATTGGGCCACTGGACTGATGAATGGCAGATGGAGTTTAATTTAGATAATTTGATTTGATTTATTATCACATTTATTCTCATACAGTGAAAAGTATTGTTTCTTGCGCGCTATACAGACAAATCATACCGTTCATAGAGAAGGAAACGAGGGAGTGCAGAATGTAGTGTTACAGTCATATCAAGGGTGTAGAGAAAGATCAACTTAATGCAAGGTAGGTCCATTCAAAAGTCTGACAGCAGCAGGGAAGAAGTTGTTCTTGAGTCGGTTGATACATGACCTCAGACTTTTGTATCTTTTTCCCAAAGGAAGAAGGTGGAAGAGAGAATGTCCGGGGTGCATGGGGTCTTTAATTATGCTGGCTGCTTTGCCGAGGCAGCAGGAAGTGTAGACAAAGTCAATGGATGGGAGACTGGTTCGGGTGATTCACAAACTTTTAGATCCTTGCGGTCTTGGGCAGAGCAGGAGCCATACCAAGCTGTGATAAATGCGAGGTGATGCATTTTGGTAGATCAAATCGGGGCAGGACCTACTCAGTTTATAAGAACAACAAAGAACAAAGAACAATACAGCACAGGAACAGGCCCTTCGGCCCTCCAAGCCCGCGCCGCTCCCCGGTCCAGGATTGAATCCTGAATCCAGGATCCCCGCCCAATTTTCCAGCCTATCTACATCCTAATATCCTATCCACCGAGCTGTCCCTCACAGCTACGATGCTTTGTTCATCACAACCTATTAACTCACCCCCACCCCCCCTAATGGTAGGGCATACGGGAGAGTTAGAGAACAAAGAGATCTAGGGGTACAGGTTCATAGCTCCTTGAAAGTGGAGTCACAGGTGGACAGGGTGGTGAAGAAAGCATTCAGCATGCTTGGTTTCATTTGCAGAACATTGAGTATAGGAGTTGGGATGTCTTGTTGAAATTCTACAAGACATTGGTAAGGCCACACTTGGAGTACTGTGTACAGTTCTGGTCACCCAATTATAGAAAGGATATTATTAAACTAGAAAGAGTGCAAAAAACTAGGATACTACCGGGACTGGGTGGTTTGAGTTATAAGGAGAGGCTGGATAGACCGGGACTTTTTTCCCTGGAATGTAGGAGGCTTAGGGGTGATCTTACAGGTCTGCAAAATAATGAGAGGCACAGATCAGATAGATAATCAACGTCTTTTCCCAAAGGTAGGGGTGTCTAAAACTAGAGGGCATAGGTTTAAGGTGAGAGGGGAGAGATACAAAAGGATCCAGAGGTGCAATTCTTTCACACAGAGGGTGGTGAGTGTCTGGAACAAGCTGCCAGAGGTAGTAGTAGAGGCGGGTACAATTTTGTCTTTTAAAAAGCATTTAGACAATTACATAGGTAAGATGGGTATAGAGGGATATGGGCCAAATGCAGGCAATTGGGACTAGTTTAATGGTAAAAACTGGGCAAAATGGATTGAAGGGCCTATTTTCATGCTGTATCTGACTCATAAACCCTCTCCTTGTTGCCAACAGATGTACATTGGAGGCAAGTTGCTGTTTGCTGACCACATTTTTAATGGTTACAGTAACTCCATTAAGGATCTGAAGAAACAAATTACCAAAACGTATGACGACTACCTAATGGGCCGTCACCTGCTGTATGACTTTAGGTTCAGGTATTTAATACAGCTATTTGTCAGCTTACATTTACAATATTCACTATTTGTAGGTGCCCTTTACCTGTGAAAGAAATGAAACAGTTGACTGAATGCTAATTCTGTCAGACACCCATTTGGTAATAATCCTGTTGCATTGAATTCTGAAAAGGTTTGTAGAGGTAACATAATAAATGCAGTACTTCCTGTAATTAGGTAGTTCCAAGACATCCAGTGATACAAAGCTGCACACCAACCCACTCACTGGCTGTTCCAGAACACTGAGGATACAGTGCTGCTCACTAAGGAGACACTGGCTGTTCCAGGGGTCTTAGTGATACAGCATTGCTCACTAACACACACACTGGCTGTTCCAGTGATTGGTAGGATCATCCAGTCCCGCTGATGTCTGTGAGGTTTACACACCCCGCACCTTCCGCCACTGGGATACATGCCATGAGGAGTCGCCATCAGAAGGACTGGAAGACTCCATCAGCATTAAGGGCCAGATAATTGTGACCTATATTTCTGTTTATTAAACTTAAGGATCACATATGTTTTTGTCTTATAACTTTTACAACTTGTTCTGTGAATTTCAAAGAATTGTGTATATGAATCCCCAGCACTCTCCTTTAAAATTGTACCATTTTGTTTATTGCTGATAACAAGGCAATGAGGGATATGAATTTCAATGCCAGTGTGATGCCAGGTATATAAACCGTACACCCCAACAATTGGTGGATCGCTTCAAATGGCATGTCCCTTCCGCTTTTCACAACAGACCTAATGTACTGACAGTACTGAACCAGCCTGTGTCTGCAAAACTCAAAACATAGGGCGGTATTTTACCATTTTTTGTCTAAGTGTTGGACGGACTTGAAACTGGGAGAGTTTCAGATCCGTCTTTTGGGTGTGTTTTTAAGCCCCCAATACGCACTCTGCCTGCAAAATTTTGAGCAAGTCTGTTGTTCACTGCAGAAGGCTGCGCGCGGGGCTTAACATGCCCGAAACCCTGCAGAGGGAGGTAGTGCGCATGTGCAGGCCTCTGATGCTGCACATGCGCATTAGAAGTAGCAGGAATCTGACAGACAAAGAGAGAGCTGCCAGGCCCCTGCTAGTGTCGGCAACCTGAAGCAGCTCCCCCACTCCCTGCAATCATGGGGGCCCACGGCCATAGATACACTCCCCATCACCCAGACCGATCGTGGACCCCTCCCTCCCTCACCGATTGCAGTCCCGTTGCCCTCACTCCACCAATCGTTGCAGAGTGGTAGTGGGCCACCTCCCACATTAGCCACACCCCTGGCATTGCCCAGGTGGCCGGTGGGTAATGCTCAGATGCCAGGGTGACACTGCCAGTCTGGCACTGCCCAAGGGGCACCCCCCCTTTGCCCACGGCCTCCCCAGGGGCCTCAATGACCTTCGGTTCCACCTGTGAGGTCAAGTCGACTGCTCCCTGTTCATGGGGAGCATGTCTATTCCTCATAAAGGCAGGCGAGCCCAGACGATTGAGCGCCGGGCTCACTAATGACATGTAAATGCTTATTTAAATAATTTTGAATACATTAACTTGCCTCTCGCCCATTTCCAGCGAGAGGCTGACCGTGGCAGAAATCCAGCGCTCGTAAAATGGCGCCAGTCGCACAAACCTGCGACAATTGCACTAATTGCTTTATGCCCCACTTTACGACTTTGTTATGCCTGTTACAGTAAAATCCCAGCCATAGTGTCCAACATTAGCTGTGATTCCTCGATTGAACAACACTTGCTAAACAATGTGTTTGTGTGAAACTGATAGGTTGCTCTTTGCCCATTTGGAGAGGTTTCCCCACCATACAGTGCTCTATAATACTACAACCAGGAAACAACCAATATTGCTCAGCATTGAAGTTTAAATCATTGACTCCCTTGACAGCTCTTTGGGTTCTTAACACTGTGTTAACTAGCCACTGTTGTAAAAGTCAGCTGCACTCAGGATATCAACCGTACAAGGCTTTGTAATGATAACGAACAATTCGCCTAAAACAAATGTCTAATCCCTGGATGATGTGGAGTTGAGAGGAAGACAAGGTGGGGACAATCGTAAAGTTACAATCCAAATACTGAGAAGGAACTCATGATCCATCTAACTGAGGAATACTGGAAACTAGCTCATTGTGGCCGGATGTTAACCAAACAATGTGGAAGCGAATTTCTCGAGTAGTAACAACACTGACCTAAGCAGGAGGAAAGGTAGAGGAGGAAAACAAGCAACCGGGGAAAAAGAGATAGAAACAGAGGAGATGATTAACAGAGGGTCAAATATTGGAGAGTTCACACTCACAGCCATCAACGTTTCTGACATGAGGCTAATCCTTGACTGTACAACACAATCAATTTCTCCCATCTCTGTCAGAGGATGCCAAAATTATATACTTAATAAGAGGGAATTATTTGCTGAGGCGCTTGAAGGGGCCTTGGTTTAAATTCCCATCCAAATGATGGCACCATTGACAGTGCAGAACTCCCTCAGCACTGCATCAGCCTAGCGTCAGCCTAGATTTTGTGATCAAGTGGGTCACAACCTTTCAACTCAAGAGCTACGACTGCTCCCAACATGAGCCACAGCTGACACACTGGCCAGAATTCTCCAGGCTTGAATACCCCACTACTGCTGCCAGCGAGAACAGAGAATTTGGTGCTCAGCCAAACCATCGTTCACTGCAGCAGGACCAGAGAATCCCAGCCGCAGGCAAGGTCTGAGAATTCTGGCCTATATCTTGTTATGATTGGAGTATCTATGAGAGAAATATCTGCTTAATCTACTGTGAAACTGCCACTGAATGGATAGAATGGACAATCCATAAGGTATGCGATTGGTCAGAATGAAGAATCAATTCTGCAATTTTAATTGTTTGGGGCTAGTTTTTCTGATGGTGATCCATTAGAATAAATGTGACCATCAGCATTACAATTGGCAAAATAGAAACCCAAGTGTTTTAATGCTAACGTTAGCCTTTATAAATCCTTCCGCATTTTTTTTCAATGTCGAATAATATTTCACATGGCAATAATTAAATGCCCGACCAGTCTAAATTAACTGAGGAAAATGTCAGCTTATTGTTTCTAACATGAAATATGGCACCACTTTTCAAAAACTTGTTGAATTGAATCATTAATCTGTTTCAAATTATTGAAAAGCCTTTCTACTTTCCCCAGTTCAATTGAATCAGAGCTGCCAAGAACAGCACAGGGCGAGAGGTCCTGGAAACGTCAGCCTCACTGGAGACCCAAATCTGAAGCCTCTATTAAGCCGGGCACATGCATCATTAAGTCTTCCAACGGGTAGGTGAGAAGGATAAAATCCAGGGATAGGTCAATGTATAAACATGTCACAGTACTGAGCTCGGCATGTGGGACTCAGCATTGGTTCCTGATCTCCTGAATCAGTTATGTCAGCTATGTAGATTAATGGCGAGGTTCGATGTAATTAGTTTCATTGCCTTATGCTCACTAAGGGAAAGATCATGAAGTTTCCTGACTGCCATCCAACTAATACCTCTACAGCTTACGTGGAAAATAGAACCAGAGGTTGACAGCAAAGAGGGAGACCATTTGGCCAATCATGTCTGTACCAGCTCTTTGCCAGCAAAATTCAAAACTAATCCCATCGCTCCGCTTTCTTCGTATGATCCTTTATTTCAAATATTTGTCCAGTTTTTATTCTTAAAATGTGGATTTGTCTCTGCCTCACCAATTTATCATAGCAAAGATTCCCAAGTCCAACAACCCTCCACAGAAAGCCCTTTCTCCTCACTCTCAGTAACATTTTTAACCTGATGATTCAAAAAATACTTTCCTTGGAGATGTCTATGTTCCATTGGGAATAACCTCAGTATCTCAGGTCTCCTTATAACCACAGTTCCCATTCCTGATAGTACATTCAATTGATGCTGTACCCTGTTCAATAGCTTTTTTGTCCTTTCTGTCATCAAGTGCACCAAACTGCACAGTCCTTTAACTGTTGTCTAACCTTTATTTTTCATTCATTTATTAATATTTTACTTTAGTACTTTTTTCCTCATTATAAAACCAATGTGCTGCCTACCATTTTATTGGCTCCTGCACGTTGGTGGGGGGGGGGATAAATAGGGGCAATGTTAGCCCTCTACCCACCCATTGGAAGCCAGTATCCCATTATCTTTCTTCTACTCATTTATGGGATGTGGGCATTGCTGGCTAGGCCAGCAGTTATTGTCCATCCCTAATTGCCCTGGTGGTGGTGAGCTGTCTTCTTGAACCGCTGCAGTCCATGTATAGGTACACGCCCAGTGCTGTTAGGGAGGAAGCTCCAGGATTTTGACCTCGAAACGGTGATATAGTTCCAAGTCAGGATGATGAGTAACCTCTAGGTGATGTTCCCAGGAATCTGCTGTCCTTGTCCTTCTAGGGGGTAGTGGTTGTGGGTTTGGAAGCTGCTGCCTTGGTGAATTCCTCTTCCCAATCCTGAGACTTCTGTAGGAATGTTACAAGATGCAGCAGGTTTATCTTTGAATAGCTGGTCCATGCCAATCAGGCAGCTGGAAGCTTAATCCATGGTCTGCTCCATTAGCAGATATGGACTTGGAGCAGCGGTTCCTATGGGTTTCTGCCACCAGGATAGGGAGGGGAAAGTGTGTGTGTTGTTACCAGGGGAGAACAGAGATAGCAGCTCCTCCCCCAACCACCACCATCCCCCTAGCCCTCCTCAAATCCCCATCAGTGACAAATGGATTGGAAGGGTACCCTGTACCCGAGGAGTTGGTAGCTCAAGTGGAGATAGCTGGATGATTGATGGTAACAAGAGTGCACTGTATTGTCCCAGAACACAATGCAATCTTTCTTTTCTTTTCCAGAGTTCCGACCATCCAGGAATTCATCGCATTTAGCTTGACCCAAAGAGATATCTGTTGTGACCAAGATATGTATCAAACGGAATCTACATCTTTGGGAACTCTTGTGAAAGGCTGTGCCCTTAAAGCTGACTGATAGCCAGACGGGGCAGGAGCAGAGGACAGCTGCTTGTGCGTTGTAAATAGAATATGCTATGCTAGTGTAATTTTTACAGCTGATGAAAGTCACTGTGTAACACTGTTAGTTCTGACCAAATATAGCAGTAAGAAAGGATCATGTTACTCTTAATCTTAGTCATCAAATACTTTCGAGATTGCTATGACCACATTCAAAATCCAGGAGCTGAGGGAGCAGCTAAAGTTGGTTTTCCCAGGGACTGCCTCGGAACGGTGTTAAAAATGCATTTGCCTAGGGATCGTCACTGAAGATATATTCGCCCAAGCACTGTCATTAAAGGTGCATTTAGATTTCTACAGCTACAATTCAGAATACTTTGCTGTTATGGGCACAAGCCATTAATTGCCACTTCAGGACTCTTAATATAGACATAGAAATCATAGAAACCCTACAGTGCAGAAGGAGGCCATTCGGCCCATCGAGTCTGCACCGACCACAATCCCACCCAGGCCCTACCCCCACATATTTACCCGCTAATCCCTCCAACCTGCGCATCTCAGGGACAATTTTAACCTGGCCAATCAACCTAACCCGCACATCTTTGGACTGTGGGAGGAAACCGGAGCACCCGGGGGAAACCCACGCAAACACGAGGAGAATGTGCAAACTCCACACAGACAGTGACCCGAGCCGGGAATCGAACCCAGGACCCGGGAGCTGTGAAGCAGCAGTGCTAACCACTGTGCTACCGTGCCACTGTTTATTCTACATTAATAAAAGTCAAATTCCTTCCATATTCATGATGTAGTCTGCTAAATCCAATGTTCCCTACGACAGTCCTGGAACACATTTGTCTCACATTATGCCCCCACTTTCAGGTTTTCTCCTCATTACAGTGGTTAGTGGTGGCACAGTGGTGACACTGCTGCCTCAGCGCCAGGGACCCGGGTACAATTCCGGCTTGGGTCACTGTCTGTGTGGAGTTTGCACATTCTCCCCGTGACTGCGTGGGTTTCCTCCGGGTGCTCTGGTTTCCTCCAACGCTGTAAAGGTTGATTAGCTATGCTAAATTGCTTCTTAGTGTCAGGGGGATTAGCAGGGTAAATATGTGGGGTTATGGGAATAGGGCTTGGGTGGGATTGTGGTTGATGCAGACTTGATGGGCTGAATGGCCTCCTTCTGCACTGTACAAAAAAATTACAGCCCAGGAACAGGTCCTTCGGCCCTCCAAGCCTGCACCGACCATTATGCCCGACTGAATTAAAACCCCTCATCCTTCCGGGGACCATATCCCTCTATTCCTATCCTACTCATGTATTTGTCAAGACGCCCCTTAAAACTCACTACCGTATCCGCTTCCACTACCTCCCCCGGCAGCGGTTTCCAGGCACCCACTACTCTCTGTGTAAAAAATTTGCCTCGTACATCTCCTTTAAACCTTGCCCCTCACACCTTAAACCTTTGCCCCCTAGTAATTGACTCTTCCACCCTGGGAAAAAGCTTCTGACAATCCACTCTGTTTATGCCCCTCATAATCTTATAGACTTCTATCAGGTCGCCCCTCAACCTCCATCGTTCCAGTGAGAACAAACCAAGTTTCTCCAACCTCTCCTCATAGCTATTGCCCACCATACCAGGCAACATCCTGGTAAATCTTTTCTGTACCCTCTCCAAAGCCTCCACATCCTTCTGGTAGTGTGGCGATCAGAATTGAACACTTTATTCCAAGTACGACCCAAGGTTCTATACAGCTGCAACATGACTTGCCAATTTTTAAACTCAGTGCCCCAGCTGATGAAGGCAAGCATGCCGTATGCCTTCTTGACTACCTTCTCCACCTGCATTGCCACTTTCAGTGACCTGTGTACCTGTACACCCAGATCCCTCTGCCTATCAATATTCTTAAGGGTTCTATTTTTACTGTATATTTCCCATCTGCATTGATGCAAAATGCATTACCTCACATTTGTCCGGATTAAACTCCATCTGCCATCTCTCCGCCCAAGTCTCCAACCAATCTATATCCTGCTGTATCCTCTGACGGTCCTCATCGCTATCCGCAATTCCACTGACCTTTGTGTCGTCCGCAAATTTACTAATCAAACTAGTTACATTTTCCTTCAAATCATTTATATATATTACAAACAGCAAAGGTCCCAGCACTGATCCCTGAAGAACGCCATTTGTCACTGCCCTCCATTCAGAAATGCACCCTTCCATTGCTACCCTCTGTCTTCCGTGACCAAGCCAGTTCTGTATCCATCTTGCCAGCTCACCTCTGATCCCGTGCGATTTCACCTTCTGTATCAGTCTGCCATGAGGGACCTTGTCAAAGGCCTTACTGAAGTCCATGTAGACAACATCCACTGCCCTACCCTCATCAATCATCTTCGTCACTTCCTCAAAAAACTCGATCAAGTTAGTGAGACACAACCTCCCCTTCACAAAACCATGTTAACTCTCGCTAATATGTCCATTTATTTCCAAGTGGGAGTAAATCCTGTCTCGAAGAATCCTCTCCAATAATTTCCCTCCCACTGATGTGAGGCTCACCAGCCTATAATTACCTGGACTATCCTTGCTACCCTTCTTAAACAAAGGAACAACATTGGCTATTCTCCGATCCTTTGGGACCTCCCCTGTAGCCAGTGAGGATACAAAGATTTCTCTCAAGAACCCAGAAATTTCCTTCTTTGGTCCTTCTCTTTGGTGAATACTGACGCAAAGTACTCATTTAATACCTCACCCATTTCCTCTGGCTCCACGCATAGATTCCCTCCCCTGTCCTTGAGTGGGCCAATCCTCTCCCTGGCTACCCTCTTGCTCTTTATATATGTGTAAAAAGCCTTGGTATTTTCCTTAATCCTGCTGGCCAATGCTTTTTCATGACCCCTTTCAGCCCTCCTTACTCCTTGTTTAAGTTTCTTTCTACTTTCCTTGTATTCCACACTTGGTTCATGTGTTCCCAGCCTCCTAGCCTTGACAAATGCTTCCTTTTTCTCTTTGATTAGGCTCAATATTCTCTTGTTATTCAAGGTTCCCGAAACTTGCCATACTTATCCTTCATCCTTACAGGAATGTGCCGGTCCTGAATTCCTATCAATTTACACTTGAAAGCCTCCCATAGGCCAGACGTTGATTTGCCCTCAAACATTTGCCCCAATCTACATTGTTCAGTTCCTGCTTAATATTGTTGTAATTAGCCTTCCCCCAATTTAGCACCTTCACTTGAGGACTACACTTATCTTTATCCATCAGTACCTTAAAGCTTACCGAATTGTGGTCACTGTTCCCGAACTGCTCCCCTACTGAAACATCGACCACCTGGCCAGGCTCATTCCCCAATACCAGATCCAGGAAGGTCCCTTCCCTCATTGGACTATCTACATACTGTTTCAAGAAGCCCCCCTGGATGCTACTTACAAACTCTGCCCCATTCATGCCCTTAGCACTAAGTGAGTCCCAGTCGATATAGGGGAAGTTAAAATCTCCCACCACAACAACCCTGTTACTTTTACATATCTGTTCCTCTATCTCTCGCTGGCTGTTGGGAGGCCTATAGTAAACCCCCAACATTGTGACTATACCCTTCCTATTCATGAGCTCTCCCCATATTGTCTCGCTGTGTGAGCCCTCTGAGGTGTCATCCCGCAGGGGATTCTATACAGCCTTAAAACCACAAAGTGTAAAGTCCCTGATGATGTGTCTGACGCTCACCGTCCTTCCTCCATTTCACCATTTTCCACATTGTGAACCACATTCCCCACTGCTTTACACCACAAATTTCTTCTCTCCCTCTGTTGGCTGATGGCATTATCCATCGAGTCGACTATATATATATATATATATATATATATATTATATATATGATACTCACGACTTAGTCCCCTACAGTAAGGAAACCAAACGCAGGTTGGGTGGCTGCTTTGCAGAACGCTTCAGTTCAATTTGCAAGTGAGACCCTGAGCTTCCAGTCACTTAGATTCCATTTCCACTCTGACTTCTCTGGCCTCAGGTTCCTGTGCTGGAGCTTAACACCTCATCTTTTCATTAGGCACTTCAGAGCTTCTGGGCTCAACATTGAGGTCAATATTTTTAGACTGTAATTCTTTTATTTTTACAGATGCCGATTTCTTTTTTTTTGCTTTTGGACAACATTCCTGATTTTACTCACTTCACCATTTGGTAACTGTGCCTTTTAGCTGCCAATGTCCTAAATTCTGGGATTCCTCTCTTTAACTTCTGCTGTCAATGATTTGTAAATATATACCCCCAGATCCCTCTGTTCCTACGCACCCTTTAAATTGCACCATTAAATTTATGTTGCCTTTCCTCATTCTTCCTATCAAAATGTACCACTTCTCACTTCTCTATTAAATTACATCTGGTTTCCTGACCATTTCACCAGTTTATCCAACTTGTCCTCAAGTTTGTTCTGATCTGCCTCATTGCTACATTTTTGGATTCTGTGCATCTGCAAACTCTATACACAGGTACTCTATACACAAGTTCAAGCCATTAATATATATCAAAAAACAAATCTTCCTAACATGAGACCTGGGGAACACTGTATACTTGCAGCCAATCTGAAAAACTCTTCACCACTACTCTATGCTTGCTGTCTCTCAGCCAATTAATTTCACACCCAGGCGACTACTGCCCCTTAAACCCCATGGGCTTTAATTGTTTTTTAAACAAGTCTGTAATGTGGAACTTCATGAATTGACTTCTGAAAACTAATAAACACGATATTATCTGCACCGCCCTCATCAAACCCCCCCTGTTACTTCATGATGGAAGTTCATGAGTTCCTTGAAACAAGATATTCAAAAGTGACTTTCCTTTAGCAAATCCATGCTGGCTTTCACTCATTAGCCTATATTTTTCCAAATGCCAGTTATTTAGTCTCAGGTTATTGTCTGTAAAAGTTTCCCCACCTCATGACTGACCTGTGGCTGCTGGGTTCTTACTCTCCTTTTTAAACAGGGGTGTAATATGTGCAATCATCAGTTTTAGTATAGGAAAGATTGGGCAGATTATGAGCAGGAGTCGATCATTTAGTCTCTCGAGCTTTTCTCACCGTTCAATGAGATTGTTGTTGATCTGCATCCTAGCTCCATGTGATTCTTCTCTCCATTTCCCTTAATACCTTTGGATAACAAAAATCTATCAATCTCAGGTTCAAAGTTTACAATGGATCTAAAATGAATTGCTGGTTGTGGAAGCAAGTTCCAAACTTCTGCCATCTTTTGCATATAGAAGTCTTTCCTAATTTCACTCCTGAAAGGTCTGGCTCTAATTTTTAGACTCTGCTCCTTAGTCCTAAACTTCCCATTCTGTGGAAATAGTTCCCCTCGATCCTCTGTTCCCCATAATATCTTAAAAACTTCAAATAAATCGCCCCTTCTAAATTTCAGGAAATACACCTCTAATTTGTGTAATTTCTATCTGGTGGCCAGAACTGCTCTCAGTTCTCCGTGTGTGGTCTAACCTGGGGTGTGTGTAGCTGAACCATGACTCCTACTCTCTTCAATCCTAGTCTTCTGGATTTAAGGGCCAGAATTCTCTTAGCTATTTTGATTATTTTCAATACTGTTCATGACACATTTTAATGGTCAGTGTACCAGGCTTTGGACTGCCACTGTTTATTGCTAGTCACCGGATAGATAATACCCAGTTCTATCCTTTTTAGGTGCAAAGTGGATGATCTCACAATTGCTACAAAGTCCATTTGGCACAAATTTAGAATCATAGAATCCATACACTGCAGAAGGAGGCCATTTGGCAAATCAAGCCTGCACGGACAACAATCCCACCCAGGCCCTATTCCTGTAATCCCAAGTATTTATCTTGCTGAACCCCTTGTCACTGAGGAACAATTTAGCATGGCCAATCCACCTAACCTGCATATCTTTGGACTGTGGGAGGAAACCAAAGCACCTGAAGGAAATCCACGCAGACAAGGGGAGAATGTGCAATCTCCACGCCGACAGTGACCTGAGGCTGGAATTGAACCTGGGTCCCTGGTGCTGTGAGACAGCAGTGCTAACCACTATGCCACCCTTGTACCACCATGCTACCTATTCACTTTATTTGTTAATGTTATCTTTGTGATTTATGCTTCCATCTACATTGTTGCTGTAGACCTTGATTTTAGCTGAAGCCTCTGGAATTTCCACCTCTTCCTTCCTTCCTTCAGTAAGCCAAGATGCATCCCAGCCCAATAATTTGAAGTCTGCCAACCTTTTTAGTGAATCGCAGAATGATTACAGCACAGATGGAGGCTATTCAACCCACTGTGTCTGTTCTCTTGCAAGAGTAACTTATCAAGTCCCACTACCCTACCTTTTCCCTGTTGCCCCGCAAAGTTACTCTATCTTGATAATTATCCAATTCTCTTTTAAAAGCCACAATTGAATCTGCCTCCACCACATTCTCAGGCAGAACATACCAGATTCTGATGTGGAGATGTCGGCGTTGGAAGTCTCACAACACCAGTGTGCATGGAGAGAGGGATAATCACAGGTTAAAGAGGCGTGAAACGTTCCCTTCTAGTCAGGGAGCACTTCAGCAGTCAAGGGCATTCAGCCCTCAATCTTAGGATAAGCGTTCTCCAAGGCGGCCTTCAAGACTCACGACAACTCAGAATCGCCGAGCAGAAACTGATAGCCAAGTTCCACACACGAGAATGGCCTCAACAGGGATCTTGGGTTCATGTCACACTATCTGTAACCCCCACCATACTGTCTGGGTTTGCAAAATCCTACGAACTGAGACAATTCACACCTCTTTAACCTGTGATTATCCCTCTCTCCACTCGCACTGTCTGTACCTGTAAAGACTCGCATTCCAACCACTCTTCACATTCCAATCTGTAATTATCTTGCAGTTGTGTCTTTGCCTATATATGTCATGTTTGTGAACTAACCTCCACTCAACTGATGAAGGAGCAGCGCTCCAAAAGCTCATGGACGGCACGGTAGCACAATGGTTAGCACTGCTGCTTCACAGCTCCAGGGACCTGGGCTCGATTCCCGGCTCGGGTCACTGTCTGTGGGGAGTTTGCACATTCTCCTCATGTCTGCGTGGGTTTCCTCCGGGTGCTCCGGTTTCCACCCACAGTCCAAAGATGCACGGGTTAGGTTGATTGGCCATGCTAAAATCGCCCCTTAGTGTCCTGAGATGCGTAGGTTAGAGGGATTAGTGGGTAAAATATGTCGGGATATAGGGGTAGGGCCTGGGTGGGATTGTGGACGGTGCAGACCCGATGGGCCGAATGGCCTCTTTCTGTACTGTAGGGATTTTATGATTCCAAACAAACCTGTTGGACTTTAACCTGGTGTTGTGAGACTTCTTACTGATTCCAGATCCTAATCACTCACTGTGTGAGTCTGCTTCCACCGCACACTGACATTGACAGTGAAGGCAGATGCAAAATACTCATTTAGGATGTCAGACATACCATCTGCCTCCACAAGATCTCATTGTTGTTGCTAATCATCCCATTATTCCATTGAGTATCCTTTTACTATTTAAAGCTTATTTATTAATGTCATAAGTAGGTTTACGTTAACACAGTGTTTGTAAAAGGATTTGGATGATCATTTATGTTGTTACTCTCATGCATTCTCATTACCCTTTATTTCCTTTCACAGTTATTCTCTGTACTTACTGTATTCAGCTCAGTTGTCCCTGTACTATGATAGCAGTCCTGAAAGTTAGGTCAGTAGGCTGGTTAGCCAACCAAAGTTCGAGTTGCAGCATTCTACACACAAGGCACATCTAGTATTTGTACATTTCAACACACTATGGTTTCTCATTATTCATATATATATTTTAATTATATATTAATTTAAACTGTTAATTTTGTAACAGGAAAGGTCATTTCCTTTATCTATTGTAGTTTGTACCCCAGTTGGAAAATGGAATGTTGTCGTTCATTGTAAATGGAATATGTTTTGCGAGGGTTGTTGGTGATACCACATCAAGTGTACTTTGTGTAGTTTTGGTCTCCTTATTGAAGGAAGAAGTGCGTTGCAAGCAGTTCAGAGAAGGTTCACTGAACTGGTTGGGTGGGAAGGAAGTGTTAATTCATGAGGGAAGGTTGGGCAGGCTGGGCCTTGAACTAGGCCCCAAAGTTTAAAAGTAAGGGGTTTTAAGATAATGAGGACAACATTTTGTCTGATGGTATTGAATTTTTGGAACTCTCTTGCCTGGAGAGTGGTGGATCAATGAATATTTTTAAGGAGAAGTAGATAGATTCTTGACTAAAAAGGGAGACCAAGGTTATCGGGATAGTTGGGAATGTGGAATTGAAGCTACAACCAGATCAGCCATGATCTAATGAATGGCGGAGTAGGCTTGAGGGGCCGAATGGTCTATTGCTCCTAATTCATGTTTGTACCAGATATAATTGTACCATTAACTCTAGTTACTAAATTGCTATGCTAACTGTATTGAATCTAGTTAAACGAGATCTAGTTAATAACAGATCTAAGCTCCTTTAGTTTTCTTAAATTATTTCACATCTCAAACCCAGCTTACAAATAAACTTCAAAAAATAATTTAAAAACTTAGAATGACATACAGAGACAAAGGTGCTAATTATAAAGAAAGAATACTGATGCTGTTATTAAATTCACATCTGTCAGCTCAGCAGCAACAATGACAAAGAGAAGGAAAGAATAGTCTTGCTGGTTTGGTAAAACTGCATCATTACATGGTCTGGATGAAGGCGTTCAAACTCACCTTATGGAAAATGCTGCAAGCTTGGGTGTTCCAGGTGAATCACTAAGCATTGTTGAAAGTATCAATCAAAATATTTTGTTGGAACAACCCATATTTAAAATTTCCAGGATTCCAGCTCTTCAGATGCACTCTCAGCATTAGAATATTTGGCTGTGACATCTGGTGATGAAATCTCCTTTTCACCCACTATCCACCCCCCCCCCCCCCCCCCACCACCCTCCGGCCTCCTTTAAGGCCCTATTTAAAACCTACCTCTTTGACTTAAGCATTTTGTTGTCTCCTCCTTTGGCTTGATGTCAACGGTTGTCTGGTTACTCCCTGACATCGCGCCTCAGGATATTTTTCCATGTTAAAGGTGATGTATAAACACAGTTACTGTGAAAAACATGTATCCATTTGTTTGTTCTGAAACAAAGTGAAAGTGAAACTAAGGCTAATAAGGCCTTACTTGAGAGAACATCTCAAGGAGCTGTATAAACAATTTAAATGCAAGATGGGTTTAATATTAAGGGGCTTTGTAAATGTGGTACTGTACTATTATTGGGCTTTGTAAATGTGGTACTGATCTGCTTTTCAGTGTTGGGTTACTATTTTTTGGGATTTAGAGAAGTGTTCTGACAGTAGCACTTATCACCAAGCTGTTTCACAGGGGTAAGATTTGATACTGAACCATAGCTGACCTAAAGCTCAGGTCAAAGAGGTCAGTTTCAGGAAGATTCATAAAGAAGAGGGAAACAAAGTGTTTTAGGACCCAGATGCTGGAAAACACAGCTGAGATTGTGGCCAGGAAGGGGGGATGGGATCAGTGGTGAGGGAACAGGACCAAATACAATCAGTTTAAAGTTTATTTATTAGTGTCACAAGTAGGCTTACATTAATACTGCAATGAAGCCACTGTGAAAATCCCCTACTCGCCACACTCAGCCGCATGTTCGGTTACACTGAGGGAGAATTTAGCATGGCCAATGCACCTAACCAGCACGTCTTTCTGACTATTGGGAGGAAACCGGAGCACCCGGAAGAAACCCACACAGACACGGGGGAATGTGCAGATTCTGCACAGACAATGACCCAAGCCAGGAATTGAACTCAGGCCCTGACGCTGTGAGGCAGCAGTGCTAACCACTGTGCCACTGACAGACTAGAAAGGATGTGGAGATGCCAGCGTTGGACTGGGGTAAACACAGTAAGAAGCTTAACAACACCAGGTTAAAGTCCAACAGGTTTATTTGGTAGCAAAAGCCACAAAGCTTTCGGAGCCTTAAGCTCCTTCTTCAGGTGAGTGGGAATTCTGTTCACAAACAGGGCATATAAAGACAATTTACAGAATAATGGTTGGAATGCGAATACTTACAGTTAATCAAGTCTTAAAGGTACAAACAACGTGAGTAGAGAGAACATTAAGACAGGTTAAAGAGATGTGTATTGTCTCCAGACAGGAAAGCCAGTGAAACTCTGCAAGTCCAGGCAAGCTGATAGCCAAGTTCCGCATACATGAGGACGGCCTCAACCGGGATATTGGGTTCATGTCACACTATATGTAATCCCCACAGCTTGCCTGGACTTGCAGAGTCTCACTGGCTGTCCTGTCTGGAGACAATACATATCTCTTTAACCTGTCTTGATGCTCTCTCCACTCACATTGTTTGTACCTTTAAGACTTGATTAGCTGTAAGTATCCGCATTCCAACCATTATTCAGTAAATTGAGTTTGTGTCTTTATATGCCCTGTCTGTGAACAGAATTCCCACTCACCTGAAGAAGGAGCAGCGCTCCGAAAGCTTGTGTGGCTTTTGCTACCAAATAAACCTGTTGGACTTTAACCTGGTGTTGTTAAACTTCTTACTGAGACTAGAAAGGCACAGACTGTGCCATTTCTCTGAAGAAGCAATTCACTTAGTGTCACTCCCCACCTTCTCCCCAACCCTCCACATTCTTCCTTTTCAGATAATAATCCAAATCCCTCTCGAATGCCTCTATTGAAACTACCTCCACCACACTCTCAGACAGTGCCCGAACTGTCCTAACTACTCACTGTGTGAATCTGTCCCCACTACACTCTGAGACAGTGCATTCCAGATCCTAACTACTCACTGTGTGAATCTGTCTCCACTACACTGTCAGACAGTGCATTCCAGATTCCAATGCATTCCAGATTCCAATGCATTCCATGAAAAGGTTTTTCATGTCGCCATTGCTTCTTTTGCTATATCCTAAATTTGTGCCCTCTGGTTCTTGATCCTTGCACCAATGGGAACAGTTTCTCCCTATCCTGTGGTTTAGAGTTTGTGAAGGTTATATTCAGTAGTAACGAGGAGCAGGAACGAAGGGCCCGAGAGAATTGGATATAATCTGAAACAAAACAGCTTTCAAAAGTTTAATTTAAAGGGGTAAGACATGACAGGAGAGCTCCAAGCCGTGGTTTGCTCCTCTTGCTCCATGCGACAGGCTGGGGACAGTTCCAGTCCCCTGGGTCAGCATGTGTGCAGGAAGTGTTTCCAGCTACAGCTCCTGGAAGCCTGAGTTTCAGAGCTGGAGCGCCGGCTGGAGACACTGTATTGCATCCACAAGTCAGAGAGTATTGTGGATCGCACATATAGAGAGTTGGTCACACCGCAGGCTCAGACTCCGCAGGCAGGAAGGGAATCGGTGACCACCAGACAGAGCGAGAGAGATAGGCAGGTAGTGCCGGAATCTCCTGTGGCCATTCCCCTGCAAAACAGATATACTGTTTTGGATTTACTATTGAGGGTAATGACCTCTCAGGGGAAAGCAGCAGCAGCCAAACTCATTACACCATGGTTGGTTCTGCTGCAGAGAGGAGGGGTAAAAAGTGCCAGTGAAACAGTTATAGGGGATTCAATTGTAAGGGGAATAGTCCGCAAACGAGACTCCAGGATGATATGTTGCCTCCCTGGTCAATGATGTCTCAGAGTGGGTACGGGACATTCTGGAGGGGGAGGGCGAGCAACCATTGGTTGTGGTACACATCGGTACAAATGACATAGGTAAAAAAGGGGATGAGGTCCTAAAAGCAGACTACAGGGAGCTCGGAAGAAAGTTAACAAATCGGACCTCAAAGGGAGTGATCTCAGGATTACTACCGGTGCCACGTGCTAGTCAAAGTAGAAATGACAGGATATATTGGATGAATACATGGCTGAAGAGATGGTGTCGGGGGAGGGTTTCAGATTCCTGGGGCATTGGAACCGGCTCTGGGAGAGGTGGGACCTGTACAAATTGGATGGGTTACACTTGGGCAGGACTGGGACTGATGTCCTAGGAGGACTGTTTACTAGACCTGTTGGGGAGGGTTTAAACTAATATACCAGGAGGATGGGAACCTACATAAGGAGTCAAAGAAGGAGGGAGCAAGGACAAAAACAAAAGGTAGAAAAGGTAGTAAGAAAAGTAGTAGTAGAGAAACCAAGGACAAAATTCAAACAGAGCTATAGATAAAATATTGGGAGCGAGACAAGCAATGTTAAAAGGACAAGCTTAAAGGCTCTGTGCTTTAATGTGCGGAGCATTCGCAATAAAGTGGATGAATTAATCGCACAGATAGATGTAAACTGGTATTATATAATTGGGATTATGGAGACATGGGTGACCAGGGGTGGGAACTGAATGTCCCAGGGTATTCAGTATTTAGGAAGGACAGGCATAAAGGAAAAGGTGATGGAGTGGCACTGCTGGTTAAAGAGGAAATTAACACAATAGTGAGAAAGGATATTAGCTCTGACAACGTGGAGTCTGTATGGGTAGAGTTGAGAAATACCAAGGGGGTGTCATAAATAGACCCCAAACTGCGGTGATGTTGGAAATGGCATTAAACACGAAATTAGAGATGCACGTGATAAGGGAATATTGATGATCATGGGTGATTTTAATCTGCACATAGGTTGGGCAAATCAAATTAGCCACAATGCCGTAGAGGAGGAATTCCTGGAGTGTATACAGGATGGTTTTCTTGACCAATATGTGGAGGAACCAACTAGAGAGCAGACCATTTTAGACTGGGTACTGTATAATGTCATTGCCAATCTAGCTGTGTAAGACCCCTTGGGGATAAACGACCATAACATGATAGAATTTTTTTATCAAGATGGAGAGCGAAGTAGTTTATTTGGAGACTAGGATACTGAATCTTAATAAAGGAAATTATGATGATTTGAGGCATGTGTTGGCCTTGATAGATTGGGGAGAATTACTTGAAGGGATGACAGTGGATAGGCAATGGCAAACATTCAAAGAATGCATGGAGGAACTGCAACAACTGTTTATTCCTGTCTGGCACAAAAGCAAAATGGGTAAGAGGGCCAATCCATGGCTTACAAAGGAAATTAGAGATAGTATACGATCCAAGGAAGAAGCATACAGATTGGCCAAGAAAAATAATAGATCTGAGGATTGGGAGCAGTTTAGAATTCAGCAAAGAAGGACCAAGGGATTGATTGAGAAGGGGAAAATACAGTACGAAAGTAAGCTTGCAGGGAACATAAAGATTGACACTAAGAGTTTCTATAGATACATGAAGAGAAAGAGGTTGGTGAAGACAAATGTAGGTCCCCTACAGACAAACGGTGGACTGTATAATAGGGAACAAAGAAATGGCCGAGCAACTGAATACATACTTTGGTTTTGTCTTCACAAAAGAGGACACAAATCAGATACCAGAAATGTTGGAGAATGCAAGATTTAGTGAGAGGGAAGAACTGAGGGAGATCAATATTAATAGAGAAATGGTGCTAGGAAAATTGATGGGACTGAAGGTGGATAAATCCCCAGGACCTGATAATCTACATCCCAGAGTTCTTAAGGAAGTGGCTCTAGAAATAGTGGATGCATTGGTGGTCATCTTCCCGGATTCTATAGACTCTGTAACAGTCCCTGCAGATTGGAGGGTAGCTAATGTCACTCCAATATTCAGAAAGGGAGGTAGAGAGAAAACAGGGAATTATAGACCAGTAGGTTTATCATCGGTAGTGGGGAAAATTCTCGAATCCATTATCAAGGACTTTATAGCAGAGCATTTAGAAAGCAGTGGCAGGATCAGACAGGATGTGGAGATGCCGGCGTTGGACTGGGGTAAACACAGTAAGAAGTTTAACAACACCAGGTTAAAGTCCAACAGGTTTATTTGGTAGCAAAAG
The DNA here is from genome assembly GCF_964213995.1 of Mustelus asterias. NCBI lineage: Eukaryota > Metazoa > Chordata > Chondrichthyes > Carcharhiniformes > Triakidae > Mustelus > Mustelus asterias. The sequence continues at coordinate 29,063,791 of NC_135819.1, forward strand.
CCGCAAAAGCTTTCGGAGCTCTAAGCCCCTTCTTCAGGTGAGTGGGAATTCTGTTCACAAACAGAGCTTATAAAGACACAGACTCAATTTACATGAATAATGGTTGGAATGCGAATACTGTCAGCATGGATTTATGAAGGGGAAGTCATGTTTGACAAATCTGTTGGAATTCTTTGAAGGTGTAACTAATAAAGTTGACGAGGGGGAACCAGTAGATGTGGTATGTTTGGACTTTCAGAAAGCATTTGACAAAGTCCCGCACAAGAGATTATCGTGCAAGATTAAAGCGCATGGGATTGGGGGAAGTGTATTGAGATGGATAGAAAACTGGTTGGCAGAGAGGAAACAAAGAGTAGGGATTAATGGGTCCTTTTCAAATTGGCAGGCAGTAACTAGAGGGATGCCACAGGAATAGGTGCTGGGACCCCAGCTATTCACAATATATATTAATGATTGGATGAGGGAATAAAATGTAACATCTCAAAGTTTGCAGATGATACCAATTTGGTTGGGAGGGTGAACTGTGACGAGGATGCAGAGATCCTTCAGCATAATCTGGACAGATTGGGTGATGGGCAAATCAATGGCAGATGCAGTATAATTTGGATAAATGCGAGGTTATTCACTTTGGAAGCAAAAACAAGGTGGCAGATTACCACCAGAATGGAGCAGGCTCGAAGGGCCGAACAGCCTCCTCCTGCTCATATCTTCTATGTTTCAGACACCTTGTGATATGAAATCTCCTCTCAACCTTCTCTAAGGAAATCAGTTCCAACCTCTCCAACATATCTAACTGAAGTTCCTCATCCCTGAAACCATTTTTGTGAATCTTTTCTGCACTCCCTCCAATACCTTCACATCCTTCCTAAATTACAGTGCCCAGAACTGGAGACAATATTCCAGTTGAGGCCAAGTCAGTGTTTTGGACAAACTTAACACAACTTGCTCTTGTACTCTATGTCCTTATTCATACTGTATGTTTATGAACCACTCTCTCGACCTATCATGCCATCTTCAATAACATGTGCACATATATACCAAAGTCCCTCTGCTCCTGCACCCTATTGGAATTGGACTTTTATTTATATTGTCGTGTTCGTCTTTTCTCTCCATTAAATTTCATTTGCCACTCGTTTGTCCATTCACCAAACTGCCTATGTTCTTTTGAAGTTCTACACTATCTTCCTCACTGTTCATAATGTTTCCAAGTTTTGTATCATTCGCAAACTTTAAAATTGTGCCCTGTATACCCGTAAGGTCGAGGTTATTGTATTAATATACACCAAGAAAAGTACGGGCCCTAATACTGATCCCTGGGGAACTCCACTACAAACCTTCCTCCAGCCTGAAAAACATCCATTAACCACTATCTTCTGTTTCCTGTCACTCAGCCAATTTCGTATCAGTGTTGTTTTTTTTTCCATTTAGGGATAAGGGCGTCACTAGCTAGGCCAGCATTTATTGTCCATCTCTTGTTGCCCTTAAGAACATGATGGTGAGCTGCCTTCTTGAACTGCCAGTTTTATGTCATCTGCAAACTTGGAGATATTGCATTTAGGGAGTATCACTTCTGGAATCATAAAAAATTGGGGACCTCATCTTGGGAACGGTCCTAACACCAACAGTTAATGAATACTTGCTGTTGAACTATCTTAGACTACAAATACCATCATAAAACTTACAGAACTACGTCCAACACCTTATAACAGGCAGCAAATGGAAAAGCAAAAACATCACTGAGACTGCAGAAAAAAATTAAAATTCTTTAAAACTGAAAGAAAAATCAAAGAATTCTGACCTGAAAAAAAGCTCAAGAAGTGAAGACACAGAAGGAAATCACTAGAAAAAAGTTCTAAAGAAAGGCTTGGAAGCTGAAGGCAGAAATTAAATTCCTCACTGTAGCAGAGGACTTCACTAACTCCTGTGGAAGTCCCGCTTCAATACTCAGAACGTGCAGAGTCAGCAGGTCTAAGAGGGATGAACTAAAAATTTAAAATTCCTGGACAACACAAATTCTGAAAAACATTAAAAACTGCAGCGGTCAGAAATTGCCATTTAATTCGCAGTCTGAGAACTCATGGTGGCCGAACTTTCTCTGAACAAAGAAAAAAAATTAAAAACTAATCATGATTGACTAGGCAGCTTTAAAAGCTCAGCAAATGTCAGACTTCAACATTTCTGAGACCCAAAATCATTGTGTTAAAATGGGATAAACTAACCTGCATGGTGTTACAGTGGTTAGCACGGTTGCCTCACAGCGCCAGGGACCCACGTTCAACTCCGGCCTCGGGTCACTGTCTGTGTGAAGTTTGCACATTTTCCCCGTGTCTGCGTGGGTTTCCTCTGGGTGCTCCAGTTTCCTCCCACATTTCAAAGATGGGTTGGGTGGATTGGCTGCGCTAAATTGACCCTAGTGTCAGGGGCTTAGCAGGTAAATATGTGGGGTTATGGGAATAGAGCCTAGGTTGGATTGTGGTCAGTGCAAACTCAATGAGCCGAACAGCCTCCTTCTGTACTGTAGGAATTCTATGAACTAGTTGATACAGGCAGCCATTGGGTGGGATTTTCCAGTTCCACACACCCAAGATCGGAAATTTCCGTCCGAAATCGATGGATCCTTCAGTGGTCTGTCAATGTTCTGTCCACCTGCAATGATTCCTGCAGTGGGCAGGACCAGAAAATCTATCCAACTATTGGAAAAATTGTAATATCATGGGAGCCTGCCAAAACTGGTAAGCACAGGAAAACACTTTGTGCAAAAGCTTATGACATGATCATCCTGGATTTTTGAAAACCTCTCAAGTTGAACCCACAATTTGAAAACTTTAACCATGGATCAGAAATCTACTCTTCTGGATCACTTTGGACATATCCAAGACTCTGATCAATCACAAAATTGGGGACTCTAGAGAAAGACATTCCTTTGATACATGATTGTTTCAGGTCTAGATAAAAAGACAGAAGCTGCAAAAGTTAACACATTGCTTTACTTGGTAGGCTTGACAGCCAATGATGTATTGTTATTTTGTACTAAAGAACCTGAGTATTGTTGAAAAAGACATGCTGTCGAAGCTTTTTATCTTGCACTCATCAGAATAATTTGCAAATAGCAAATTGTAAAGGGAACAATAATTTATATTGCATGAAAAGATTGATTGGCAAATAGATTCTGATTGGTAGAGGTATTACCTTGGAGAATGTACCAGTTATACCATGAGTAGTATTCACCACTAACAGATGCTGCTGTCAAACCTAAAAGACTTTCTGCCCATCACAGAAAGGAGTAATGTGGTATATGTATTTCAGTGCTGATGTGTTGCTGGGTACATCCCAAAGACTGGCAGCGGATGGTATCAAACAGCATGTCCATTCAGCTGTTTGCAACAGGCAAAGTACTGATCATACTAAACCAGTCTGTGCTTGTAAAACTCAAAGCACAGTGTCCAACTTTAGATGAGATTCCGCAGTTGGACAACATTTGCTAAACAATCCTTGAGTATGTTAAGAATTACACTGACAACGAATTTAAGATTAAAGATCAAGCTCGCAGTGTGGCTCGCTTACAGTGTTAGAAGCTACATATATTAATACACAGGGCCCTGTCCTTTGTAGACAGAATGAACATGTACACATATTGCACCTTTTTCAACTAAATAGAATAAGTGGCAGCCATTTCCTGGTTCATTATCCAAGGTGACTCTTTGACCAGAATCAACCTGCCTGGTTTGAATTTAAACAAAACTTGGCAATTAATTGTCAGTTATCAGTTAATTAGTGCATTTTCCATGGCAATGCCTCTACCCATTACAATCCACTTGGCAACCAATCAGCACTCTCTTCTCATGCAGTATAAATTGTTTACAATTTGGTATTCTCGCAAATTGTCCTGATAAACACAAGACAAAAAACTTTGTGTCTTTTTTCAGCAACACTCGACGACACAATAGCTAGATAAGGAATCAATGAATCATTTACAAAACTTGATGAATCATTCAAATCGTTCGACGCTTATTTTGACCTTAGAAGTAACAGAATCCTTGAAACGGCTAAATTTAATAAACGTGTCCAGCAGAAAGGAGAACTTGTCAACTCCATCATTGAGCTATACAGAATGGCTGAAGGCTGTGATTATGGTGACCTGAAATCTGAGCTAATCAGGGATAGAATAGTTGTAAGAGAGGCAGACAACACACTCTCAGAGTGCTTCAAGCGAAGAAAGATCCAACGCTTGAGAAAGCCATCCAGACTGTCAGGCAATCTGAAATCCATTTGCAGCACAGATGCACGAAGCCAGTGTTATGCTCTTTAAACAAAGAACCATGGCTGAGAGACCTCTGGTATCAACAACAGACATACCACTATGAGCCCAAAGGAATCTGATTTCCAGTTATAGGCATGAATTTGCAGCCATTAGGGTATAGCAGCACAGAAACCTTATCTGTAACTAGTCTTTTTCTCTCAAGCAAAGGTGCCTGTATACTTTTGAATCTCCTCAAAATGGCAAAAGATGTCAAGACAACCACTACTGTAAATTATACAGAACTGCAAACTCCTGAGAGCTCCAACAAGAAAGATTTTTGCAGCAGGGACTTCAGCGTTGAACTGTCTTTTCTCTTTGCAGAGCAGGTTTGTCCACTTTTGTTATGGGTGTCAGAAGCCCCTTGTTGGGCAGACCAGCCAACCATTCAAATGGTTACCATGGTACTTCGGGAAACAGCAATGAGAACAGTCTCCAACTCTGGCTCTGACCCTTATTAGAGAGATAAACCCCATGACCACAGAGCAGATGCTGCAATCCCCCGCCAGTAAGACTATGCCACAAACAATGCTACAACTAAGTAGCAGTCACCCTTTGACAACAGCACAACGCACAGTCAAACGCAAAGCTTATTACCTGGTCACACCTTTACAACAAGATCTTTAATCCCAGCATGTCATGGTGAGCCACACTCTAGAGACAAGCCTAGAGTTTGCTTCATAAAGAGCAAGCCTACCACTCCCCCGAAGACACTGAGAACAAGATTTGTGAGGATTATAAGGCCTCCAGATCACCTGAGCCTATGGACTCAGAGACTTGAGGGGGTGGGGTAGTAATAACAATTAATATTCATGGGGTAAACTGGGATGAGTTGTAAATACATTAATAAAGACTTGGGAGAAATGTAATATACGGGTCTGACACATGGGTCTGAGTACACGATAAGAGAACACAAGACCAGCACCTAGGAGTCAGTGTAGTGTTGGATACATCAGTGCGTAGAAGCAAGCATGGAGACAGCTCCCAGCTTGGTGCTTCACTATACTATGAACTATGTATATGGTTTCCAGTTGTTAATAAATACTTACCTTTATAAGACTTACCAAACTATGTCCAATACCATATAACTTTCACACCTTTCAAACTGCAGAATAGTAAAGAAACTAAAATATTAAAGTAAAAGCATTCTCAAACATGTCTGTTACTGTGCCTGGGTTTGGAATAATTATTTAAAGCTGAACATGCATTGTTTCTACATTGGTGGTGATGCCCTGAGCCCAGCTAATTTCATATCATTAGGATTATCAACCTAGGATCTCATGTCATGGTAAGCACAGAGGCCTCTTGGGCTTTCACCCAAGAATAGTGAGCAGTACATCCCAGTACCTGTAACCCATCAGTGTAACATCTCACCTTTGGAACTACAGGTTACAGAATTTCTTATTTGCTAAGTGATTAAAATTATTTCATGTATGCTTTTAGATACGAATAAGCTGAAGATGAAAGTGATAATTAAGGATCACTGTTTATACTATGTACAGATGGTAATTTTGCCCAGCTGGTTATGTAAATAGCATAATCTTCATTGTCTCTCAAGACTGTAAAAAAAAGTAGCTATGATGAACAATTCAAGGACAATTCAAGGACGATAATGTGCAGCAAGATGCTTGAAGCCGTTTATTAGAACTAACCTTTCACAGCCACAGAATGAACAAAGCACTTATAGAGTATTTTTGAAATATAGTCACTGTTATAGGAAAGCAGCAGCTAAGTTGCACGCAGTAAACTCTCACAAATAGCAATGAGCTAATGATCAGATACCCATTAGGTGTGTTGGTTAAGCAATAGATATTGCCCAGGACACCATGGTGTATTGCTCTATGACTCTATGATGGCAGAGAACTCCTCTGCCCTTCCTCATACACTGCCGTATGTATTTTACATCTGCCCAAGCGTGCAGCACTCCCACATGCAGCTTGGAGTGTTAGCTTGGATTTTTGTGCTCTCGTCTCTGGAGTGGGACTTGAACCAATTATGTTAGACTCAGTGGCAAGAGCGCCACAGACACATTTTAACCTCCACATGGTTTGGCTCAGATGAGATCAGGAGTTTGGGAACTGTGGGCAGAACTCACATCCTAACAAGGAGCGAGCTCCAGTGTGTAGATCTGGGGACTCTGAAAGCACTGATGGGATAAGGAATGATTGCAGAGGCAAGTGGAAGACTAGAGGAAAAAGAGGAGGAAAGGGAGTGGAGAGGATATGTAGGATGAAGAAGGTCATAGCATTCGGGATTTGCACAAGGATTTTAAAGTGAATGTATTTGGCTGGAGGGAGCCACTATGGTTCAGTGTGGATGGGAATAATACATGAGCAGTTATCGGCAGATCCACTTTGAACCAGTTAAGAATTTATTAAGAATTTTTGGAAGAGCAGCAAGAAGACAATGGAGTAAAGGAATCGAGAGATGACAAATAATGCTAATCTTTTGCCCCTGCAGCTTAAGAGGGCACAATTTCTGATTAATCCTGTCTCCCCACAAACACATGCATGTACATGCACACCGACTTTCAAGCACACGTCAGTGCAGAGTGTTCAGAAGTAGAGATCCTGATTTATTTTTAAAATACTCCCTTGCCCAGGGACAATGAGGCTGATTGTGAAATGTCATCAAACGCTGCTTTGAGCAAAATCAATTAGCTTCGCAGACACCATGAGTTAAAAATATTTCTATTCATTCCATTCCTACCCAATATCCATTTTTATTCAGTATTGTTTCATACCACATCACACCATAGTTGGCCATGAGATTGGAAACTTTATAAAAACTATCTGTAACCCAGAGAACATCATCAGTCAGTTTCAGTTAGTTGCAATGGGACATACAAGTAATCAAACACTTCAGGGGGTGTTCAGCTGCAAACCATCTTTAACACACTGATGATTGGGGTTTTATAAAGTTCCCACACATGCTATTTAAAGAATCATTAATCGATTTACTCGAGTGGGTGAATGATGTTATAAATAACACCCACCGGAATTTTAGACAAAAATAGCACTCAGTGGAATTCAATCCCTTGTTCTGTATAAGCACAAACATATTGTCCCAAAACTAAAACCTAATTTACTTATTAATTTTACAGGAGCCTTGGTAAATTGTTGCAGTACAACTTTTAGATGGTACACACTGCTGCCACTGACTGTCAAGGATGTTTCTTTGTTTATTTTTTAAAAATCTTTTAGCATGGTCAACCTAAACAGACTTGGTGACCACTTTCACGCCCTCGGAAACGGTGTGTTTCATCAGTTCACCCGACAGCGTGAGGTGGACGGTGCTCTGGATCTCCCGGGCTGAGATGGTGTGCCGCTTGTTGTAGTGAATTAGGCGTGAGGGCTTGGAGGCAATGTGCTCAAAAATGTCCACCACAAAGGAGTTCAAGGCTTGTAGCCTTGGGTGAAATCCAGGTGGAAGGGTGAACCTGGGTCCGCACCTGGTACATGTAGGTTGAGTAGCTCTGCTTATGGGTTTTCCACCACTTCTCTGGGGGGGCTTCTTGGTGACTTTAGTCATCGACTACTTGGTTGCTTTGAGGGACGTTCCGTCGTTAGTCACATCTGCCAGTTCAGGCATTCCACTCTAGGAAAGAGTGAACATTTAAGGTGTGTATAAAATGCCAATCAAGTGGCTGCTTTGTTCTGGATGGTGTTGAGCTTCTTAAGTGTTGTGGAAACTGCACTCATCCAAGCAAGTGGAGAATATTGCATTACACTTGTGCCTTGTAGATGGTGGACAGGCTTAGGGGGGAGTTGGGAGTTAAGCAACTCATTGCAAAATTCCCAGTCTCTGACCTGCTCTTGCAGCCACTGTATTTATATGGCTAGTCCAGTTAAATTTCTGGACGATGGTAGCCCCAGGATATTGATAGTGGGGGATTCAGTGATGGAAATGTCATTGAATGTCAAGGGGCAATGGTTAGATTCTCTCTTGCTGGAGATGGTCATTGCCTAGCACTTGCATGGTGCAAATGCTGTTCGCCACTTATCAGCCCAAGCCTGGATATTGTCCAGGTCTTACTGCATTTAGACATGGACTGCTTCAGTATCTGAGGAGTCACGAATGGTGCTGAACATTTTATAATCATACGTAAACATCTACACTTCTAACCTTATGATGGAAGAAAGATCATTGATGAAACAGCTGAAGATTGTTGGGCCCAGAGCACTACCCTGAGGAACTCCTGCAGAAATGTCCTTGGGTTGTGATGAATGCCCTCCAACAATCACTACCATGTAGAGTGGTTTTTACTCTGAGGCCCTCTATCAGTCTGGTACTGACCTCTTGGTGTTCAAGGGAATGGTTGGATAGACTTGATCTATTTTGAGGGCCGCATGTGATCTGAACTAAAAGTAAATCCGAGGAATGAACAATAAAACCAAATGTTTTCCCCAATCCTGTTAGTGGCTAAAGAGCTTAATCTGTCTGTCTGGGGAAAAAAACCGAGGATGAGCTGGCTCTGATTGCATCCTTTGAGAAAACCACAGTTAAATACACAGATTTTGATCAAAGGAGGGTATGGGACCTCTTAGTCGAGGCCTGCTGTGATAAAATCCAGTCGGCTTTGGAGCTCTGTCAGAGGAAAGAAGCAGAGATAATGAGAGTAAGATTGCCTTCTCTCAGGCCTGGGGCTCTAACAGCTGAGTTCCTGCAAAATGTCATTGCTTCATGTCGGCCCAGCTGATGTTTCTGCCTTCAAGCAGCAGTGACCAAGGAGGTGGGGGGTGGGGGGGGAGAGACGGGACTGTGATTACAATGTGTGTTCACACTCCTGTTTCATGAGGAGGTGGAGGGTTTGAGGGGGAGGGGTACACACAGGGCACTGTGATTACAGTGTGTGCTCACACTCCTGTTTAATGAGGAGGTGGAGGGTTTGAGGGGGAGGGGTACACACAGGGCACTGTGATTACAGTGTGTGCTCACACTCCTGTTTAATGAGGAGGTGGAGGGTTTGAGGGGGAGGGGTACACACAGGGCACTGTGATTACAGTGTGTGCTCACACTCCTGTTTAATGAGGAGGTGGAGGGTTTGAGGGGGAGGGGTACACACAGGGCACTGTGATTACAGTGTGTGCTCACACTCCTGTTTAACGAGGAAGTGGGGGAGCTACAGTGCAGAGTGCAGCCTGCAGGCTTTCAACCGGTGTGCTGGCTGAGGGACTTTGTGACTTTAAAATCAGTAAACGTAGATGGGTGATGCTGGTGGCCAAAGCAGTACTTAATTATTTTTGAAGAAGTTAAAAACAAAACAGCCACTGTTATAATCTTGTTGGTGAGAAGGTCAGATGAAGCGTAATCACCTTTTTGAAACTGGATTGTTCACTGGTATGACAGGCATTTATTCCCACTCTGAGTTTACAGACATAACCGAGTGGTCTGTTAGGCGATTTCAGAAAGCACAGCAATATGTCAGTTTCATGGTCACTTTCACCAATACCTAATTTTGATTTTATTTTCATGATTTAAAAACTGAATTCAAACTCTCAACTGCTGCAGTGGAAAATTAACTTGTGATCTTTGGACGAGTCTGGCTAACTCGTTCAGTATCGTAACTACTCTTGGAGGTAGTGGGATATCAGCTCCTGTATACTGCACTTTTTGCACTTGGTGCATCATCAGTGATCAGATGCAGAGTGTTAAAGAATATTCTATATCACTGGGATTATGTAGAGTATTGTGCCTGCCCCATAAGAGGTCAACCATAGGACCAAAGGATTTGTAACCGACTTCCCTAGAACCTATCACTCAAATCCTTCACATGAGGTAGGAGCACAGTAGGGTATGAAGGAGAAACAATGCAAGTAGCTGCTGAATGGGTCATTCCATGTTTCAGCAGCACCCAAGTGTTCCATTCACCATAGAGAATCCTCATTGCTTAGAGTGAAAATTCACACAGCACAGTACAAGTTTTGTCAAACAATGATTTACTGTCCTTGTTACAGCGAGTACTTTCTGCATCGCAGCACTGACCTGCTTTTAAATAATAAATAAAACTTTGCATGCTCCAATCACTCTGGATTTACTGAGCTCCAGGATTTACTTTCAAAATCTTTATCCATAGCATCATCATCATCTTCTTCTTCCTCCTCCTCCTCATCATCATCATCATCACCAAACGTCTGCTCTGGTAAGCAGGCAAAGCTGTGTGAGCGAGCAGCAACCTGTGCTGCCAGAGCAGAGGTAAAGTGGAGGGAGACAGCTTCATGCCCTTCTGCAAGTCTCAGTTTCACAGCTGTCTGCAGCTGCTCAGACACAGCTGGCTGTGAATTCTCTTGCTCTTCTATGGAACTGTCTGCTGTCTCTGAGCAGCAAGCCAAGCTTCTATCTGCCTCAGCGATTCCAGTTATGTCACTTGGATCAATGTCTTTGCCAAGAGTCAGATGTACATCAATGCAGCCTGGTCCTACTGATCTGCAACATTCCTTGCTATCCGTGAAGTTGTCTACTCGATTGGCATCTGCTTGTTGGAAGCTGTTATCACTGGCCTTCTGACCTTGCTCATTTGCATTCACCTCCTGACATTCCACTGGGACTCCCTCCAATTGTGTTAAGTCCGCAGATGGAATGGTTTTCAGTGCAGCTATAAAAAGATTTTGAAGTGCGACAGGATTAGTTAGATTATCAGGTTAAAATATGACAAAGCCCATTCTTAATGAACATGTTAACTCTGAAAAAATGTAGCTGTTTTGATCATTTTTCACATCTGTTTCCTTTTTTTAAATTATTCACCTTACAACCCTTGCATTCCTTTAGCTAAATGACAGCTATAGAAATGAGTGGGACTCAATGGTAGAAACTGACCAGAGGACGTTTACATTTCTGGGCTATTGCTACACAAACACTTACCTGTGAAGTTGCAAGAAGGGTTCCCCAGCCCATATTTGTGGCACCCCTCATTTTGACACTTGGCAATTCGGGCGTTAGAGCTCATTGTTATTCATGCTTGTATTAGAATCATAGATTCATACGGTACTTAAGGACATATAGGATCCTGTTTGCATTGGCATTTTGAAAGAGCTGTTTTATTTGTCCTTTTCTCTGCTCATTCATCGCCCAACTTTCCTTTCCTGTCATAATGCTAGTTAAGACCATAAGATATAGGAGCAGAATTAGGCCACTCGGCCCATCGAGTCTGCTCCGCCATTCAATCATGGCTGATAAGTTTCTCAACCTCATTCTCCCGCTTTTTTTCTGTAACACTTGATCCCTTTACCACAAGAACCTATCTCTATCTTAAATACACTCAATTAAGTTATATCAGTTCAAATAGTTCAGTAACGCTTGCAGTTAAGCATTGTTAGTGAAACTGCATCTACAAAGTGCTGGTGATCACATCACCATGAAGACAATGAGAAACCTCAGAAATCCAAACTGCTTTAATATTGAAGGCAAACAAGTACCAGAATGTTACATATTTGTGATAGCTCTTTTTATAGTTTCCTGTATCTAATATATTCAGATAAGGTTAACTTGTTCCCATACTAGATTTTTCTATTAAAAAGGGCATTTGCCTATTTCCCCAAGGTAATACTGGTGGGAGCACTATCACAAGGGCTGCAGTTGGCTCACCACCACTTTCTCAGGGCAAAGCAGTGGCAGTAACAGCAGCTGTACCAGCAACATCTGTATCTCATCGCTGGATCAAAATTCTCGCATTCACTCCCGAACAGCACGGTGGATGTAACTACACCAGATGGACTGCAGCAGTTCAAGGCGGCAGCTATCACCTTCTCAAGGGCAATTAAGGAGAGACAATAATTGCTGGTCTAGACAGTGATACCCCCATCCCATAATGAACTTTTAAAAATCTCATAAACAGTGATAAAAGTTCGACCAACTCAACATGGGTAATGCTACCTCTCACCATGGTCATTGAAAAGGAGCTGTTTCCACTTCTGCCGCTCCAGCTCGGAGGCCTTGAATCCCAACACATTTTTCAGTTCCTGAAGCATTCTCCTGGATTCCTCCTTCTCTCGCTTCTCCTTGTCGCGCTCTTCTAGTGACAAGTAGTTAAAGATGCTCCCTCTGAACTCTCCATCTGAGTCAGATTCTTCGACATAAGCCTCAAGTTCCTGCAGTTGAGAGAGAGAGAAATCAACAGTATGACTCAGCTGTCAGATTTAAACATGATGTAATCTCAAAGAGACTAGCCATAGTTCAGAAAAATAAAATATATATTCCATCTTCACAGGCCCAGCTGTTGGGAAGAATTTGGCTCCTGTTTGCAAATGTAGAAGCTGTAAATCTAAGGAATTTGGCATAAGCAAGATGGCAGATTTACTCTGCTCAGACACTTCCTGAGTGTGGGCTGTGGATAGCAAAGATACTGCCAGACTCCATGTGCCAATGTATAAAAGTGGAATTACATAGCTGTTCCCCAGTCTGCTTGACTCCCAATTTGCTGGTCGGGTTCAAACCCCTTTCACTTGCCTTCTCTTCAGCTGCTCTAAACATAAGCTACAATGATCTGGGGTAAAAGTTTGAAAGAAACTCCAAAGACATCTGCCAGTTCACTACTCCAGAAAGGTTCTAGGTTCACACAATGAAGGGAAGCCATCTAGCCAGAGTTCTTGAAGCTGTGAGTGCCTTCCCATGAATTAGCCACCTGACAACTGGCAAGCAAAGATGAAATAAATACATTCACTTTAGGTATATTCTGAATTTGTATTTGTATATTTGGCCTACTCTTGCTCCTAAGTTTCCATATAGGTACCAACGGCATGAGAAATATGATTTGTGTCTAGTTGAGTTGCTGGTGATGAGATATTAACCTTATTCTTTAAAGACATCAACAAAAACAACTTACAATTAACAATATCAGATTTCACTATCCGTTGTAGCCGAGAGCTGGATATGAATAAATAAATGTTTCGATCAAGATTCTATAACTTCAAACTTTGAACAGCAATGTCCTTGGAGTCCCTCTGGCTCTGCACCATAATCCACAGGACGGGAGATGTAAACAGAGTTTCCACTACACTTTCAATACAGTGACAGCGGTGGTGTAGGCACTTGCTCTTCAAGGAATGAGTATGCGCGTACATGTTCTTACCTGCTCTTCAGGGACTGGATCCTGATCATCTATTTGCACAACCGATTTCGCTGAGGGTTTCCAGGTTGGAAGCAAATTATAGTCTTGTGCCACAGGTTTGCCTACAGCAACAAAAAAAAACAGCAGTGGAAAAAACAGTGGTATCATATTTCATCAGCACCTAGATTTGTGGAAGACAATGTTAAGAAATGATTGCAAAACTGGAGCACGTTAAGTTTCAGATTATTTCTGAAATTAAGACCGTAAAACCATAAGATATAGGAATAGAATTAGGCCATTCGGCCCATCGAATCTGCTCCGCCATTCAATCCTGGCTGATAAGTTTCTCAACCCCATTCCCCCACTTTTTCCCCGTAACCTTTGATCCCTTTACTACAAATGCACTCAACTAAGTTATAACAGTTCAAATAGTTGAGTGAAGCTTGCAGTTAAGCATTGTTAGTGAAACTGCATCTACAAAGTGCTGGTGATCACACTCACCATGAAGACAATGAGAAACCTCAGAAATCCAAACTGCTTTAATATTGAAGGCAAACAAGTACCAGAATGTTACATATTTGTGACAGTACTTTTTATAGTTTCTTATGTATAATATATTCAGATAAGGTAATTAAACTCCAAGATTAAACGTGATCGTCCAAGATTTTTCATAAAGTGATTCTGTTGCCTAGAAAACTTATTACTGAGAACAAAGAGAGTACTGTACAGAATGAAAGGCACTGATCTTCTGGTTTAGTTTGCTTTTTGTGGGCACCCAAAGTGGAATACTGATGAAACACAGATGAGTGTCTGCAGAGGAAATGTAAAGTTTAGTTCAGATTACACTGCTCTTGCTGTTAACGAATTGAAAAAAAATGACACACAAACACACTTTGGTGGTAAATATTTCACTTAGTTTCCAGAAGCAATGTAGTTCTGTAATTAGAAAAAACTCAATGTAGACACCGCTGGCAAGGCTAGCGTCCCAGCTTTCAGAAGCCACTAATGCAATAGGGTATCCAGTTGTTTTTGCACTTCTAGGTCATACCTATTCTATGCACTACTCTGTAACCCTCACTCCCAACATTGCAAATAGACAAGATTGATCAAGTTTTTACATTCTACATCTCACAAATATTCCTGAAAACAAAATTATACTTGACATGTCATTGTTACTGCGGCTGCTGACACTCCAATTATCTGTGATATTGCCAGACAGAATCCAGAGGCATAGCTACCAGCATTTGCCAATTTAAAGCTGAAGACAAACCCAAACAAAGCAGGACCTTTAATTAGTTGAGTGCAACACATGGATACAACTGCTGCTCCAGACAATAAATCGTAAACAACACTTCCAATTGTCCATTATCCTTCAGCACAGACTGGGTACTTATCTTTCTTACAGTTTCCTTTGTACAGTATTCTTTATTGCCGATTTCCTTAAGAGACTTACAAATAGGGAATGTCTGGGGAAAATGGGTGCCCTTTCACCTCTGGAGACCTAAGTTCAAATCCAGCCCAGACTTCTGCGATGAAAGGTTTTCCTCTCTTGAAAATTCTAAAGATTTTAAGTGAGTATGGGATAGCCTCAACACAGTTCCTGTTGGGCATAAGTCTAAATGCATAGATGTTTGCCAACAAACTATTAGTCTCATTCAGATGCACTATAGGGATATGGGCATGGAAACAACATGCTGCTGCTGATAGGATAGCCTTCTGAGACTGGTGTTAAGGTATAACGAAGGGACAACACAACCTGACCACTAGTGCCTGATGCAGAAACTGACTTTCAAAAGTTAAAGGGTGCTTCGTTCCCCAAACGTTGACTCCTCACATCTCAATGAGCAACAAAGTCACCCAAATGATTACTAATCATTTAAGACATCCAAATGAGATAAATCCAAATATTGGATTCAAAAGACCCTATTCTAACTCATCTCCTGATGGTTTGCAAGTTTATCCACACAGTAAAAACTCACAGCAGTACTTTAACTTAAAACTGTAAGAGCAGAACAATGACTAAAGTTCAAACTAGCAAAAGGCCAATTTAGAAGTAGACAGATCCAGAGTGATCAACACATATTCATGAAGCATTCCATAATTTCCCTGGTCTCGTGGTTAGAATTCAGTGCTCTCACTGCAGCGGCCTGGGTTCGATTCCCAGCCAGTCAATGGACATTTTTGTGGCCGAGTGGTCAGATTAAAGCTCCTGTCCCTTTGGGGGGCATAGGTTTGAATCCAACCATTGCTAAATATCCTTATTCTTGGCCTTTTGGCTAAGATGGGGTGCAATGCCTTGTCTTGTCAGCGTGGATCATATTCGTCTTTCTTGTGAAGTCCTTGAATTGGATTCAATTGGATTTTGAATTTAGTTTTTGGAGCAAGCAAGGAATGGATTTGCGTTTGCCTAGTCCATTCAGAGCATTGGCATTGTAAATTAAGGATGGAATAAAACATTTTTTGTAATAGAACTCAAGATAGAATGGTGGGGGTGAAAACTTGGAATCATTTAAGATCAATTTGGATACTGTACTGGTTGGGAGAGGGCAAAGAGGACTTTTGGAAACATTACAGTTGCATTTGTTTCTATTGAATGGTTGACTTGTAACTGCATTCAGAAGCAACCTAGCAAGCCATTCAGTTGTATAAAACCATTTGCAGACTGTGGCTGTTCAAGAAGGCAACTCAGCACCACTTTCCCAGGGCAACATTAAGTGCTGGCCTTGCCAATAACACCCACATCCCAAGAATATATATATATATATTTTTAAATCTCTAAACAATGTAGCACATTCTTCCCCCAATTTGAAAAAAAATTCTTACCATTTTGTCATGTATGCATCAATGGAGGCAAGATAAATAAAACAGCAATCATACACACTATCAGGAGAGCTGGGTGGAAGTTTGCCAAAATTCTTTTTTTTAAAAAGGAGTTCCCTTGCCAACAATTTGCCGTGAATTGTGAAAACAGGTTGCTTTAAGTTTGGTGGGAAAAGTCTGAAAAGTCCCATATTGATTCTGTGCCTCAGTACAAAAATCCTGCATTGGCTTTGGAATTTCTTCTGCTTCTTGCTATTTAATGGGAATACCATGTTTATACAAGTTTGCAGCTCTATGACCCAGAAGTTGACAAAATTGAATCCAGCAGCCATTCTGCGCCTAGTATAATCCACATGTCTGTGAATTGGGCCCAGCTGGAGACCACAGTGTAAGCATCACAGTGACCCAAGCCATTTATGGGTGGCCTGTTCAGGTTGTTTCCCAATGGAATCAGGGAATAGAATATTTTGGCTGTTTCAACTTCCGTTTGCCATTATAAACTAGATAAAAGAACTCCACGCCATGCCTCAATTCTGGCTCGCATATTAATATAGGAGGGAAAACAAATACATAAATAAAACATGGACAAGAAAGAAATCTAGGGGGATAGACAGGAACCCAAGAACAGGAGGCTATTCAGCCTCTCAAACTGGTGTTAGATCACTGTTGTTCTTATCTCAACTTCATTCACCTACTTGATTAAATATCTGTCGAAAGCCTTGCCTAACAATATCTATCAATCCGCAGTTAAAACATTTTCAATTGACACCCACTCTCAACAGCATTTTTTGGGAGTTGGGTAGGGGATGGAAATGAGAAGTCCAGATAAATGCAAAGTGTTACCTGGCATCATCTCTGAATGACCTTGGTCTAATTCTATGACCCCTTTCTCTGGATTACCCCACCAAAGTAAATAGTTTTCCTCTATCTACCTTATCAAGTCCATTATCAACTTAAACACTTCAACAAATATAAGCCCAGTCAATGCAAACTGTCCTCATAATTTAACACAGCCAACATCATTCTGCTGAATCTACCTTATTCTCCTGTCAAGGTCAATATATCCTTTCTGAGGTGAGGTATCCAGAACTTACCACTATAGACATACATGATCAACATTTTGGGAGTGACTGTAGTGTCGTTGCCCACTCTTCACCAGATTTACAAGCCACTCTCGATCGGTTCAATTTTTCATGCAAGAATTCTGTTCTTGAGCATTGCCTAAACAAAACTATCAACCAACAAGTTAGACAATGCTGCAAGTCACATGTAGGTCAGACCAGGTAAGGACTGCAGATTTCCTTCCCTAAAGGACAATAGTTAACTAGATGTGTTTTTTATGACACTATTACTGAGACTTGCTTTTAATTCCAGGTCTATTTAAATTCTACCAGCTGTCATAGTGGGATTTGAACCCATGTCACCAGAGCATTATTCTAGGTGTCTGGGTTACAAGTGCAGTGACATTTACACTGTGCCATCACATCTCCTTGCTAATGTCCTTCTTGAAGCCAGCTCCACAAGCATTCAGGAAACACTCCTGCAAAATGAACTTCAATGAACTGGACACTGTGTTCGGATAGCTGAAAAGTGTCTTCCCTGCCAGGTCCTATTTTCTTAACTCTCGGATGACCAGCATTCCACACAAGATCAGAGAAAATGCTTCAAAGGATGTAGCTCTCGTCAAAGTGTCGCAGCATTGACATTAATGATTAGGAAGAGCTTGCTGTCAATTGTTCAAAATGGCGACAGAATGGGCCAACAAGCTTCACCATGCTTCGAGTCGCAAACCTGATTAATGAGGCAGATTGGTGACAGAGAAGGAAAGAAGTAAATCCTGCACTCCGGATTCCACTACCACATCCTGCCCCATGTGCCTGATGATCAGTGGGCAGAGTCGGCCTGTTCAGTCACAAAGATACATGGCAGGAACTCATGAACCTGAGTGAATGTCATCCTTGATTCGAGCGACAGCCAAGACAACCCAGAACTGAACACAATTGGAAACATAGATCCAATCTAACCAAAACTTTAGAGAACAGATAAGGGAGGAAATGGATGAGACACAGGGAAGAGTCAATCAAGACATTGTAGGCAAAAGAGCTGGTGGCACAGATTCAGAAAGCAGTTTCAAGGGAATTAGCAGGAGAGAGAACAATAATATATGAACAAGGGAAGCCCGTGACAGAACATCAGCTGCAGTTTTTAGAAATGTAAAAATATCTTTTAACTAATTCTGCTTTCATTCAACATTTATATTTCTTCTAAAAAATTCCTCTACTTGCTGTTTCCACAACAATAGTTTGTACACTGCTATATCTTATTCGCTAATCAGTTGTGTTCAGTTAATTCTTGGACATGAGTGAAATAACAGCAGCAAAACCATGCAAAGCGACACACCATTGGAAACCCCCTAGTCAAAGCAGATGGCTTGGTGGAGGTTTAAAGGTGCTTTGCCACAATTTTCTGGAGATCAATTCCAGCCATCTTAAAGCACTGTCATCACCAGCACGCAAAGCTAACAAATTAGTTAGCAGGTATGATTCACCAACGTAGGACGTGGTTGTATTTGTCCACAGGAGGTTTAGCCTCACTTTAGGTTCCCACAGCTGAAGATTTGAGGTAGTGTCCATGTCCAGTTTGAAAGCGGTTACCACAATTTGGCCAGCTAAATTCTGGTTGATGGGTTGTAGAGTTGGAGGTGATAGAGTGATTTATCGAAGCAAGGCTTTCCAAGCTTCATGTCATCAGATTGGTAAGAAAGAAGCCAAAAGAAACACAAAAGATTGATCATATTGGTTGTCTCAAAGGGAGGTGCTCTGTTTGGGACAGAATAAACCAAGTGGGTTAGCACAATGGTTAGCACTGCTGCTTCACAGCTCCGGGGACCTGGGTTCGATTCCCAGCTTGGGTCACTGTCCGTGTGGAGTTTGCACATTCTCCTCGTGTCTGCGTGGGTTTCCTCCGGGTGCTCCGGTTTCCTCCCACAGTCCAAAGATGTGCGGGTAGGTTGATTGGCCATGCTAAATTTGCCCCTTAGTGTCCTGAGATGCGTAGGTTAGAGGGATTAGTGGGTAAGATATGTAGGGATATGGGGGTAGGGCCTGAGTGGGATTGTGGTCGGTGCAGACTCGATGGGCCGAATGGCCTCTTTCTGTACTGTAGGGTTTCTATGATTTCTTTCTATGGTTCCAGAGTGTTGTCCAATGACACTAATGGATGGAAAATTACATGCTATGATTTTCCCATGAATCTCCGACTTCATCCTCGGTCCTACTTGGTGCCATGGAGTCTATCAATAGCACGTGATTAATTTAAATAAGAAGTCCAGAACAGTGAGGAGAGAATAGGTTTATTGGCATTTTTCAACTGCTGCTATGATTTTAAGAAATCCTTAGAAAAATCCTTGTTTTCAATCTTGTCAACTAGTCTCTAATTAAAAGTAATTTTAACAATGGAAGAAAAGAACAGTGACAGACAGGGCAGTAGCAATGAAGTCTTTCCCAGACACAGGATGCTGGTGAAGATAGTTTTAACTTGAAAATGTGGGATTTTCTTTCAGACAGTTGCTTTTCAATGATTTGTGTTCTTGCTGAATAGTTAAGTACATTACAACTGAAATGCCATTCAGTTCAAAAAAGATCTAACTTTAGGGCTGCACTTCACTGGCACGGAAAGAACTGTCAGCAGCTGAAATGGTATGACGCGAGTTCTGTTGTTTAACAGACAAGCAAGGGTCATGACACATGCTGCAGTCACACACAGCTAGTACTATAGTTTTAAATTAATCTTCAAGCAGATTAAATGTGATTACAGTCATAGTTCATTTGGAAGGCCGTCATTCATACCTATTAACTTGGCAAGCTCATTACACAAACTCTATTGGAGGATATTGCGAATGGCTTTAAAAAAATGCAAGTTACTCATTCTAAACATTAGCTTCCTGCTCTGTTTCAATGTGTGCAGAAACACTTTCCTATTTCAGGAACAATTTGCATTTCTACAGTGCCTTCAACAAAGAAAAGTCCAAAAACAAACTCTGCAGAAATAGGCAAAAGGAAATGTACAGTGAGCCAGGAAGGGAGAAACCAAGATGGTAACTGAAATTTGATTGAAGAGGTGGACTTTGAGAAGGTTTATTCGAGTGGAGAGGGGTGGAGCAGCTTTGGCAGGAAGTAAGTCCAAGAATAAGATCAAGGTGCAGAAAGTTCTGCCTTATTCTACACACATTAAACACACAGCTACTCTTGCAGTCCACACTTCTTTTTGTAATATTACCTTTGTTGTTCACAGACTTGTGTACTAGTTTATCCACCTGATTGCTTGTCTCATCCCAGCAGTTTATGCTCGCATCCATATGTGGCTGGATCAATTTAAGCTTCTGATTCAGATTATTGTACACTTCCAGTGTTATTTCATGCTGTTCCTGGGATTCAAAGAATTTTTCCAGGTAATCCTCTAAAGAAATAACCCTGTGTATCAATGAAACTTTGAGTGTATTTTGTTACATATTTAAAAAAGTCCAAAACACCTCATGAGACAATAAAATAAATAACTGTTACAATAACTATGTTGTCAGATAAAGACACTGTGATTTACAAGCAGAGTTTTTCTTATTTTGAATTGTTCAAGAAACCAGCATATATAAACTGAACTAATACTTGAAAGCTTAAAGTAGTCTATCCCAAAATGTTTAAAGTCCTGAGCCAAACAACAAGTTTTAATGATGAATCACACCCAAGATTCTATTATTACTGTAGAATACTGCTTCAGGTTAATCAGCACGGACCTGTAATCAGACATAGTGATACCAAATAACAACAACACAACAGTATTTCTGTTAAATGCATGAACTTACTCATTCAATAGTGCTTTAAGGTGGAGTTGCAGACTACGCACTGCAGTATAGACATTTTTCAGCTCCTTTGATTGTTGTTTGGTCTTAGTTGGGACTTCCAAATTAGAATGGTGCTGTGCCTGCAAATACCTATGGAAGTCATAGCTGCGTTTCAATTCTTCAAGGCAAGTAGTGAGGACGCGAGGTACATCGCGGGTTACTTCTGCAAACACGTGATGTGCTAAGTGCTGTGGATTAATATGGGGCTTGTTTGGGGCCTGGACTGTAGACAACAATAAAGCCAGGCGCCTGAAAAACTCTGAGCTTTGACCCACCCAAAGCTGAAACAGTACCTGTACACAAAAAAAATTATACCTTTGTGATAAACTTTTATTAAACACAAAAAGATACATTAAAATTAATACTGATATTTACCGGTCTGTATATCCAAATTATTTTCCAGGCCACTCATGCAATAGGGATAAGCATTGAAACAGGTGCCGTCCCATAATTACAGGAAGAGTTTTTATCTGTCCCCTATCTCTTCCAATTACAAATAAGTCCTGCACCATCATATATTTAGAATATTTAATTAACAAAGAAAACAATTAAATATTGAGCTTATCCCACTTGTGACCTTTATAGTTCACCTACAGCATATTTTATAAAGCATCTGTACAGAATGGGTTAATCAGGAAATGCACTGCTCCTTCCTGTCCTTTATTATGCTTATGGGATGTTATTTTATGGTGTTTTTTCTTCTCTTTCCTATCTGAGTAGATGACAGAAGATTGAGCATGTGTGTCCCGTCTTCTGATTCTCCCTTCCTATGGGTTAATTATTTGACCTTTGCTTGGCTTTTTCCATTGTTGACACCGGGAAAGCTTGGAGGGACAAACCCATGTCTTGCAACTTCATAGCACAAGCCGCTGGGAGCTCCAACTGGCTGCACCACTGATCCCAAGACATTTATGTACGAGAACTTGGGAAAAAAAAGTTATCTGTTGAAGTCACTCAAAGTTGGTTGTGCAGAAGATAAGCAATTTAACACAGTGCAACTGAAGACAGTGCCTGTGGAGGAAAAGTATCACTGACAAGTCTCATCTCCTAGAAGAATCATAGAATCCCTACAGTGCAGAAGGTCATTTGGCCCATCGAGTCTGTACCAACCGCAATCCCACCCAGGCCCTATTCCCGTAACCCCATACATTTAGCCTGCTAATCCCTGACATTAGAGTCAATTTAGCATGGCAATCAGCCTAACCCACATATCTTTGGACTGTGGGAGGAAACCAGAGCAGCCAGAGGAAACAGGGAGAAAGTGCAAACTCCACATTGTGGTATGCTTTAACTTTGGGAATAAAATGCTCAATTTTCCATTAAAGTTAATCTACTTAGAAATATTGGGTGGGACATTGTTTTCATGAACTTTTGATTGGAAGAGACATGTTACATAGTGTATACAGCACAGGAAAGCCATTTGGATCAATTGTTGTACTCTGGTGTTTATGCTCCACATGAGCCGCCTCCTGCCTTACTTAATATAATTTCACCAGCATATCCTTCTATTCCTTTCTCCCTCATGTACTTATATGTATTTGTCTAAAATGTATATTATATTATTAAACATTAATTTCTAAATGTTTTACTTTGCTCAAGTACAAAATCCTTTTTACATCTTACGTTGCAATGCGCCACACCTTTAAGGGTCTGAGACTGTAACCATCAGTCAGTTCCTGAATCTCCTCATCAGATAAAGCCTCCTCGCTGAGTCCCATTCCAAGCTCCTTTAATGGGATTGCGGAAAGGTAATTGGTAACATTATCAATTTCAGAGTTCAGAGGATAGGTTTAATAATAATTAAGGCATCACAACAGTAAACCAGTGCCAGGCTGTTTGCATGCAACAGTACATTCTCTGAACTATATTCATGTCTTACTAGAGTAAAACAAATCATAGCAGCATATTCTGACTTAGCTCATATAGATTGATTTATATACAAAGTATAACAGATACTGGAAAAAAATACATTACATGACTTAGACTTTTGGACTATAATGTAAAGTGAAATTAACCGATAATTGGCATTACAGGTGAGCCTACACACTTTCACTTTCTAAACACATTAGTGCAGGGGTCAAAAAGAACAAAGGGAGAACTGTGTTAGGCCATAACCAGAGCACAAGGCTTGAGGACAAATAACAAACCTGCAATTTTTATAGGGCACTATAGCATTATGGAGCAAGATTACTCCTAAAACAGGAAAATGCCTGTCTTTTTTCCCCTTCTATAGTTAGTAACTGGCTAATGAAACTGGAAGAATACATGGCTTTAAAGTCCATGATTTCTTAGAAGCTGATTTTCTTTTTCTACATATTTAAAGACTCCCGAAGAACAAGTTTAGTCTGTAGTATGTAAAACCAATTGTTGAAATCAAAACAGAAACTGCTGGAAATACCCAACAGGTCTGGTAGCAGCCATGGAGAGAGGCAGAGTTGAAGTTTCAGGCTGATGATCTTTCCTCCAGCATTTTCAGTTTTTATTTCAGATTTCCAGCATCTGCAGCACTTTGCTCTCAAATGATGAGTTAATTACTTCAAATTAATTCAGTTAAAATTGATACTGCAGGGAAAAAAGACAGGCATTTTCCTGTTTTGGGAGTAATCTTGCTCCATATTGCTATAGTGCCCTATAAAAATTGCAGGTTTGTTATTTGTCCTCAAGCCTTGTGGTCTGGTTATGGCCTAACACAGTTCTCTCTTTGTTTTTTCTGACCCCTGCACTAATGTGCTTAGAAAGTGAAAATGTTTGTGTGGAATGTAGGCTCACCTGTAATGCCAATTATCGGCTAATTTCACTTTACATTATAGTCCAAAAGTCTTTTTTTCCAGTACCTGTTATGTTCTACACCTATAGTGTAGAAATTCTGCTCTCAAGGAAGTAACAGTTAGCCTTGTACTTGGTAACAACATAAGATGAGTGAATATTTATGTAATGTGAACTCTACAGCTGAACGTTATAGGAGCTCAATGAAAGGCAAAGAGATTTATTTTCCTTTAGTCCTCCAGTCACAATATTATCAGCTCATCTGATACAGTTTCTGATGGGCTTTCATTAATCCCAGTAAGGTGTAAAGAAATGGGGTTATTTCTCATTAACATAATTGCTGATAACAGTGTAGTAAAAACATTTAGGTTTTTTGTTATGCAATATGCTAATTAAGTTGACATCTACAATTTTGGAGGCATTTCTTTTCAAGATGAATCATCTTTTCCAATTAATACATGTGAACTAGCAGTAGGCCATTCAGCCCCTCAAGCATGCTCCATTCTTCAATAAGACCATGGTTGATCTGAATGTTGCCTCAACTCGAGATTCCACCCACCCTGATAACCTTTGACTCACAGAATCATAGAATTCCTACAGTACAGGAGAAGGCCATTCAGCCCATCGAGACTGCACTGACAACAATCCCACCCAGTCCCTATCCCCACAATACCAAGTATTTACACTGCTAATTCCCCCGACACTGAGGGTCAATTTAGCATGGCCAATCCACCGAACCAGCACTTCTTTGGACTGTGGAAAGAAACCGGAGCACCCAGAGTAAACCCATGCAGACACGGGGAGAATGTGTGTGTGGAGTTTGCACAGTCACTTAAGGCCAAAATTGAAGCCAGGTTCCTGGTGCTGTGAGGCAGCAGTGCTGACCACTGTGCTGGCCCTTGACTCCCTTGCTAATCTACCTCTGCCTTAAAAATATTAATTGACCCTGCCACCACTGCTTTCTGGGGCAGAGAGATTACGATCGTCTCAGAGAGAAATTTCTTCGCATCTCTGTCTTAAATAGGAGAGCCGTTATTTTTAAACTGTGTCTCTTAGTTTCAGTCTCACCCATAAGGGGAAATATCCTTTCAGTATCCTCCCTGTCAAGTCCCCTCAGGATCTTTATGTTTCGTAAGATCACCTCACAATCTTGAAAACTCCAATGAATAGATGCTCAGCCTGTCCAACCTTTCCGCTTCATAGAATCCCTACATGCAGGACGCCATTCAGCGCATCGAGCCTGCACCAACAACAACCCCACCCAGGCCTATCCCCATAATGGCACGTATTTATCCTGCTAGGCCTCCTGATACTAAGGAGCAATTTAGTATGGCCAATCAATCTAACCCACACATCTTTGGAGTGTGGGAGGAAACCCACACAGACACAGGGAGAACATGCAAACTCCACACAGACTGTGACCCAAGGCCGGAATTGAATCTGGATTCCTAGTGCTGTGAGGCAGCAGTGCTAACCACTGTGCCCAACACCCCCACCCCATCCCAGGGATCAGTCGAGTGAACCTTCTCTGGTGGCAGATGATTCATTTGCTACACTTGACCCAATTTCCTTTGTAATTGTTTATTGTCTCCACTTCCTCCACCCTCGTAGGCAGCACAGTGGTCAGCACTGCTGCCTCACAGCACCAGGATAATTTACAGCTTAACATTGGCCAGCTAAGTTTTTTGAAAACCTTGGGGTTGAACAAGAGTTTGAAATGAAGAGGACTTTAAGAAAATGAAGAATTTCAAGCAGACAGATACCGTATTGTACAGCTAAACACAAATCTGCATTCCATAATCAATGAAAATTTGGGTACTCCAACTGATTTTCTACTACATGAATGAGATTGCATTTTAAGTGCAAGTCCAAGTCTGACTCAACTTTAAAGCACTCTCATTCTACTTTGCAATAAGAACTCTGCCAAGGTCTTGCTGCTATCTGGAATATTGAACTTCATTAATATAGACCGATCAAACGGTGATAGATAGTAGGGTTTTAGATGTAGTTAAGTAAAAGTTGTAGTACCCTGAATTTTCTGTCAGGTCTTTGAGGTCTTCCAAGCAGGTTAATAGTAAGCTTTTGCAGCACCACGTTATATTTGCAACAACCACTAACAATGACAATATAATTAAGCTGGTTTGAGAACAATCTTTACCCAACCCAATGATATCAAATATAAAAATCTAAAATACCAGATACAAATGTGTAAATTTCAATCCAATTCTTCCCATTAGATTTTTGATAATCTATAATCTTTAAGGCCAGGACTTGGTGTTAAATAACTAAACAGCATCATCGCTGTGTCAAAATCTTGGCTTTGCTGACTTAACACCATTGTGAGAATTGAGCTGAAAACCTGACAGGAAGAATTGGATTTGGATTTATCATCTATGTGGTGTTTTATACATCTGATGCTATTGTATTTGGGGAAACTGTCACAGCCTGTGGTTAATGGTTAAATGTCTGCAGTGGTTCCAAGATGGGTTCCTCCGACCCCATCACTTTCAGGACAATAGGATGGCCAATAAGTGTGGCTTTGCCATTTCATCCACATCCTGAGTTGAAAACAATTTAAAAAGGAATTGTGTATAATGTGTCTCCCTATTGAAGATACCTAAATTCCATTTAATTTGCAGATGCTTTGCTATGATCAAATAATGTTAATTAACATGATTTATTATTCATTTTATTCGCAGGGATATTATTGACCCACATTAGCCAGTCTTGATGAGATTCAGAAACAGTTTTTGGTAGCATGGAACTTGAGCATTGCTAAAAAAAGAGAAATGCTGTTAAAGACTTTCATCTTGCGCTCACCAGCAAAAATGCCAAATTTCAAAGGAAACAACAACTTATTCTGCACAAGAGGTGCTGATTGGTTGGCAAGCCGGCTCTGGCTGATTGAGATGTCGCCGTCGCAAATGTACCAGGGACACCATTGTCCCCCGTGCTTTGTTTATTCAAAAAAAAATTGTAATATCTGAACATATTCGATTTGCCTGTACAGGACAGGTCAATCAATTAGCAAAACTCAAACATAGTTTTAGGATATAGCTGCACGCAGTTTTCCCAACATTAGATTATGGGGAAGGATTAGATAAACTAAGCTTGCATTTCCTGAAATATTGATAGAAAAGGGTGATTTGATTGTGGAGTTTCTTGGATTTTGGAGGCATTAATAGATTAAATCGAGAGAATTTACACTGTTCTGGAAATCTGGAACAAAGGTATTGAAATTTAAAAATCAGAACTAGGCCATTCAGAAGAGAAGTTACAAAACATTTCTTCCCAACAAAGGCAGTAGCTGCTAGTTCAATTAAGAATTTTAAAGCTGAGGTGAATGGATTTTTGATGGACAATGGCATAAAAGGACAAGGAGCAGATGGATGCATTTAAGACACAGTTCAATGATTTCATTGGATAGTTCAGGCTTGAGAGGCTAAAAAACCTCCTTCTCATCTGTGCTTTAAAC
Source organism: Mustelus asterias (assembly GCF_964213995.1). Taxonomy (NCBI): domain Eukaryota; kingdom Metazoa; phylum Chordata; class Chondrichthyes; order Carcharhiniformes; family Triakidae; genus Mustelus; species Mustelus asterias. Next base: position 29,091,092 of record NC_135819.1, read on the forward strand.
TTATCAATGCAATTTGGAAACATAGAATACTTGGTGACTGGCTCGTGAGGAAATTCATGACAAAAGGATATGATTTCAGCATGTGGCAGGTAGCCACTCGAGAAGCTTGATAGGCAGATCGCACTGCTCTGTACACTGCTTTCCGAAGGCCAATTAGATGGTGACCTTGCTGTTGCCAGGAGCTCCCCAGCTTACTGGCAGGACACGCAGCTGTCACCCTGGAAAACAAACAGTCAGCCTTAAATATTGCACAGATCACGCTGTAAAGCTGGTTATAATTAAAGCACAGTTTGTGATTCCTTTCTTGAACAATGCCATTGAATGAATAAATAATAATAGAGAAAAACATCTAATTCCCTCTATAATTCTTTACTAAAACTCACTGTCAAAGTAATTTCCAATTTAAATGCATGAATAAAAGGATAAAGTTTATGTTTTGTGACTCCGAAAGCATATTTATATCATAGACTTAATTTTATGCAAGGCTAAGATTAGGAAAACAATGAAGTATGTGAACAAAGGAAATGTTTGAGACATTATTCAGGGTTGGGAAAGCTTGAAGTGAAATATCAAATAAAGTCATGGGAAAAGATGTTCAAGTAAGGCTATTCAATACAATACTTCAAACAATATTTATTTTCTCTTCTCGATTGGTTTAATCAGACACTTTCATGCTGATGGCCTGCCTGCTTGAGGACTTTGTACAAAGTAATCTCACACAGCCTTATTACATTGGATTGGCTGAGGATGAAGTCATTTATTGCAGGATATGATTTCAACATGTGGCAGGAAGCCAACCAAGATGCCCGAAAGGCAACATTCAGAGGTCTGTGTGTTTTATCTTAATCGTTAGCTGTCATTGTAATCTTGTTTTCTTTTGGCAATATGACGTAAAGCACTTTGTCAGACCTCAGAAGGCAAGCAGGTTTATTAATCAGGTGAAAATGCCATTTCATTTGGTGTCAATTTGCTGCATCGATGTGCTCCATATATTATTCTCACTGCACCTCATTTATTTGCAATGACAACATTTTTAATCTAACAAAATTACACAATTTCCAACAGATCAAGGAATTTTACACAGAACAAAAACAAACCAAAAAATAATTAACTTCAGCTGCTGGAGGTACTGAAATTAAAGAAGCAATATTCGTATAAAATGACTCACAACATGAATCCTCTCGAAATGACTTCTGTCTCCTGAATTTGTCGGAGGGATTTTCGCACAAGACTGGCAAAGGCGTGGCTATTCGTCAAGATCTTTTCCAGACGAACAGTGCATTTTCTTATGGATTGCTGGAAGCTCACTGTTCTCCACAAACTGAAGCTTCTGAAGATCACGTAAAGACTGAGCCCAAATAGGCCCATTCCTATTATGACCCAAGGGACAGCATCACTGAGGTTTGCGGTTGCAATCAAGGCACTAGCAAGGACAGCCAATACTGAAACATCCCTAATATGCAAGAAAAAACACAAAACTTAGTCATCAGTAAGTTTCCTCATATTTCTGTAAGATGCATGAACAAGAAAATGGAACCAAAGTAAATATCCCAAAACTGCCACAATTTTGACCCTGGTTAAGAGCTCACCTGTATTTCCATCACAGGACTGCATTATTTTATCTCCCTGCTCAGGTTTCTCTCTTAATCCTCTCTTGAAGCTACAGGTTGCTCCTTGAGGTGTTTGTCGCTTTATGACAATTTATTCAAGTAGCAATCAAAGATTTAATTAAACATTCACAGTTCCAGAGGCAGCATGGTTGAAACAATCTCACTAAATGCCACAAAATTCTGAAGGAGCTTGATAGGGTGAACACAGAGATTGTTTCCATTGGTGGGAGACTGAGATGAAGACTGAGACGAGGAGAGATTTCTTCACTCAAAGGGTTGTGAACCTTTGGAATTCTCTACCCCAGAGGGTTGTGGATTCTCTATTGTTGAATATATTTAAGCCTGGAATAGGTTTTTAGTCTCTCAGGAAATTAAAGGGTATGGGGAGTGGGCAGGAAAATGGAGTTGAAGCCCAAGGTCAGCCATGATCATATTGAATGGTGAAGCAGGCTCAATGGTGAATGGACTACTCCTGCTCCTATTTCTTAGGCTGTCATGTTCCTAAAGGGGAAGAGTTGACTAAACTTTTATATGCATTAGAATATATGTAGTATACTACACCTGACTACAGAGTCCACTCAGGAAGAAAGTAACCACTTAAAAACGAAAAGTTACAGTGAAAGAGCAGGGAAATAGGGTTGGTGTAAATGGCTCATGTGGAGCTAGCACCAGCATGGAACTGTTGTCCTTGTTCTGTGCTTAAATTCCTTTCAATTCTATGATTCCCGATATATCACAAATAAAGAGGTTTGGAAATCAATATTCAGTTTATCCTCACAAGCCTACCAGCAAACGGTACAATCCCACTGACTGATGTTTCTCACACAGTAAGGAGTCTAACAACACCAGGTTAAAGTCCAACAGATTTATATGTTTAAATAAACCTGTTGGACTTTAACCTGGTGTTGTTAGACTCCTTACTGTGTTAACCCCAGTCCAACGCCGGCATCTCCACATCGTTTCTCACACAGACAGTAATAATTAATATGAAAGGTCTTTTAATTGAAGGAGCTCAGATCCCAGATTATTCTTTAGTAATAATGTATTTTTAAAAATATTCACTCATCGGGTATCTCTGTCGAAGTCCTCTGGGAAAAGTTACTGCTTTGCCAAAATTAACTTTATAAATTTACTAACCTTTGTTTTCAGCACTTTTGCTCCACATCCTAAATACCACACTTAGGAAAAAGGGACAGGAAATAAATAGTGCAAATAAAAAATATAGTGGCAGATTCTATAAGTCTGAAATAAAATAGAAAGTACTTTAAGTTTATTTATTAGTGTCACAAGTAGGCTTACATTAACACTGCAATGAAGTTACTGTGAAAATCCCCTAGTCACCACACTCCAGCGTCTGAGGGAGTATTTAGCATGGCCAATGCACCTAACCAGCACATCTTTCGGATTGTGGGAGGAAATCGGAGCACCCGGAGGAAATCCACACAGACACAGGGAGAACGTGCAGACTCCATACAGACAGTGACCCAAGCCGAGAATCGAACTTGAGTCCCTGGCGCTGTGAGGCAGCAGTGCTAACCACTGTGCCACCCTCAAAATGGAGATGTGACTTCCAGTTAACATCTGATCTGAAGGATAAAATGGAACTTTAAATCACCTATTCCTTACAGCCCAAGTGATGATGCAGAGTTCCACATTATCCACATTTTTGAGAAAATCTGCAGGCAATGAAAGTTTATTACTAATCCATGATTTTCAACCACTAACTAAAATGATAGGGGAAATTCTGCAGCCTCTTTAGATGGCTGGCGGGAATCCCAATGCTGCAGCAGAGCTTTCCCTTTCTCCCTGTCAGAAGTTGCAGGTGTGAGTAGACCCCTTTGAAGTCTTCTGTCGATTTCACTGTTGGGGCGGAGGGGGGTGGGAGGAGGATCCATTCTGCGCAGGTGTGCACTCAGCCCCAATGTATGCACACAGCTTTGACTTGAAATTGCCGAGGCTTCCTTGCAAGCCGAAATTGTTGAAACACTCTCCATTGCACCTGATGCCTTTAATCTTAAACAAATTCATAGAACCCCTACAGTACAGGAGGCGGCCATTCGGCCCATCAAGTCTGTACAAACCACACCCCACCCAGGCCCTATATCTGTAACCCTGCTAATCCCCTGACACTAGGGTCAATTTAGCATGACAAATCAACCTAACCCACACATCTTTGGACTGTGGGTGGAAACTGGAGCACCCGGAGGAAACCCACGCAGATACAGGGAGAACGTGCAAACTCCACACAGACATGATCCAAGGCTGGAATTGAGGGGAGGCAATGGCCTCATGGTATTATTGCTAGACTATTAATCCAGATACTCAGCTAACGTTCTGGGGACCCAGGTTCGAATCCCACCACGACAGATGGTGGAATTTGAATTCAATTTTAAAAAAATCTGGAATTAAAATTCTACTGACGACCATGAAACTGTTGTCGATTGTCAGAAAAACCCATCTGGTTCACTAAGGTCCTTTAGGGAAGGAAATCTGCCGTCCTTACCTGGTCTGGCTGACATGTGACTCCAGAGCCACAGCAATGTGGTTGACTCTCAACAATTAGGGATGGACAATAAATACTGGCCAGCCAGTGATAACCATGTCCCACGAATGAATTAAAAAAAAGAACCTGGGACTCTGGCACTGTGAGGCAGCAGTGCTGATCACTGTGCCACCATGCTGCCCTATTCAAAATGAGATTCAAAGTGCTGTGCCTCGTAAAAGATTCAACTGACAGCTCAATGGATTTGTATCATCCTCCAGCCACCAGTGTTTATTTTTATTTCTCTTCAGGGTCGAAAGTGACCCTGACCGCAATGTTGACCGAGTCTAGAAGCCTGATTGACAGCCTGAGGTTTCACTTCCTCCTTTGCAAACCATAATTGTTTTGAAGAAATCTTTGGTGAGGCCTTGGTGGTGTGTCGGTGTGGGGGGAACACCATTTCAATCTTTGTGGGGGGGGGGGGGGGGCTGGCTCTGAGCACAGAGTTCGGGAAGCCATGTAAAAATGGCTCGGAACAGCGGGGCTGGTCAGCGGGTTGCTCGAAATTAGCTTATTAGTATCCGTCACGTGGGTAAATCCCACCTGACAGATACTGCCAACACCAGTGGGGAACACTCTTGTTATTACGCTGGGTGGGCACTCAGTCCCAGAACGGAATAATCGGGCCCGATGCAGTTTCTTATTCAATTGCCATTCTGCATTCACATAATATTGGAGACAATTATGGAGAGAAAAATAGTTGAAAAGGGAAGGAATACTGAGGTGAGGTCCATTTCAAAAAGGCATTAATTTCTGGATTTAAAGCAGCAAAATAATTATCGGAGGAGATGAGCTTATTTTTGATCCTCAATATCTCAATATGAGTTGGCTGCCAGTCTGGTAAAATGTGACAGCTCCCACTCATGGGACTATGCTGGGGCAAGTGTAGACCCTGCTACAGCACTAGAGAAGCTTGGGAGTAGAGACACAAAAAACAGGTCTCAATGAATCTGAGCACATTGGACAAAAATCAGAATGCATCCTTTATATCTTTCTTTAATACCAGACAGTGCTTTGTAGAGAAAATAGATTATAGTTTCCCTCCTTCTATAATAGCTACGAAATAAACATTAGAAAACAATAGCACATTATATGGGTGTATCTTTATTGGTCATATTCCTGTTTGCGTCAGAGGTGACGGGGTCGAGCCCCATTCCAGACTGGGGCTGGGATGGAGACTATTGCAGTTTCTAAATCCATCTCTGAACAGGGTGGGCAGCATCTTAGGGGAGGCATTCCTGCTTATGATTTAGGATCCTACTCCAAACAGCCCAGGCGAATAGAGAGCAGAGCACAACTCTAAATACTGGGGTGATGTCCAGCATCACCAGTACTTGTGTTTGATGAGTGTGGGTAGCTCCCAATTGTTAAGGATAGGTGTGGCTCTTTAGCCTTAGTTAAAGACCACCCAGAAGGCAAAAATCAGGAGGAAGACAGCAGGAAAACACCTCAGATGCTCTTAAGTGCCTGAAGAATCTCAGGTGTGATACTCAAATTAGGGCCTACCCCATACAGAACACATTATTTGTACTTGCCAAAGCTTTACCTTTATGGATATTTGATACACAAAGTTGTTTTATTTTTAAATGAAAACCTGTTAAAAAGTGCAAGGGAAGTATTATAAGAAGCATACCAAATGTTAGGAGTTCCCCACAACCATTGGGCTGGCAGGTAGCCATTTTCCTGTTGCTGGGCCTGTGTTGATCGCAGGATGCTGGGGTCAAGTAGCTCAATCAGCTCCATATCCTCCTGCAGAAGCACTTCCTGTTCCAGGATGGTGCGCAGAGAGCGCAGTCGAAATCCAATATCCTTGTCAAGCAGGCGAGGGAATAGTGGGTTACTATTTTTATAAATTACATACAGGATACAAAACATACAGACAATGTACACTGCACTGCAGGTAGCTTTACGGCGATTGATGCTCATTTTAAATAGATACTTTGATATGTTACATAAACATATCTCAGTAATTTGCGTGACAATAATGTTACAAAACAGGACACCATGCGACTGAAGGCCCACTGCCACCAAACCACGGCAGCCTCTGCCACAATTGTACAAACGGGTGAGGAGTCAGGCAAGCAGCCTGCCTCATGCCCAATTGATGTCTTTAACTGTGCAATTACTGGCCTCATCCTACTGCCACTCCGATCTAAAGGTTGGCAGGAAAGTCTTCCACTCCACCCAATGTACAATCTAGTAAGTCTGTCGCCCTGCCAGCCAGCGGTCACCCGGCAAGCTCTATGAGGCAGGACTTCCTCCTGGAAAAGGGTGGTGGTCATCTCAACGGAAAATCGGAAGGTGGCTGAATCGGCCAAGTGAAGGCGAGCTTCCCCCAGCATTTACAGCTTGGTGTGGGGAGCCCATCCTGAGCACGTAATCCAACTCAGCATATTCAAAGTGATAGATTTTGAGAGGTTCGAAGATAGGACAAGCGGTTACAAGGGTTTATGGCCAAGACAATTGAATGGTTTGCTACTGAAGGTGGAACAGAAGTGGATAAGGAATACAGAGAGTATCAGAGCTGGAAAAATGGAGCGTGTAAAAAGCGAGGTTGCATTTATGTAGCACCTTTTATGACTTCAGGATGTCCCAAAATGCTAAACAGTCACTGTTTACTGTTGAAGTGTGGTAACGTAAGAATGCAAGAGAAATTCCATCAGCAATGTCTCTGTCTCATCGTCTGAGATCAATGGTCAAACATACACTCGTGTCCTCCTTAAAGCCAGCTCCACAAACATTCAGGGAAAACACCTGCAAAATCCATTTTGGTGGACTGGACACTGTATCTGGATGATTGAGAAGTGTCTTCCCCACCAGGTGCTGTTTTCACAACTCTCAAGCGGCCAGCGTTCCAGGGTAGGACAAGTAAACACTACTAAGACACTCTGAAGCTCTCCTTGAAGTGTGGCAGCATTGACATTAATGGCTGGGAGGAGTTTGCTACCAATCATTCAAAATAGCAACAACTTGTTCATCAAGCAACATCATGCTTTGAGTCCAAATTCCCTAATGAATTTAGTGACAGAGATGGAAAGAAAAGGAATCAAATCCTGCATTCTGGATCCCACTATCTTGTGGAATATCCTGCATAATGGCCTGAAGATCCATGGGCCGTGAATCCATCTGTTCTGTCACATGAAGATCCATGGCAGAAACCTGCGACTCCAAGTAGATGTCATCCTCAAATCGATGAGCAGCCGATGCCACCACTGATTGTTGTAATGTAGGAGACACAGAAGCCAATTTGCAGATGACAACATCCCCCAAACAACAATGAGGTAATGACCAGATAATTTTCACTGATGATATGTCAATGAAGCAGCCCATTCCTCACTACGGCAGATTCTGGACAACATCTTTAGGCTTACAAAAACAGAAAATGCTGGAAAATCTCAGCAGGTCTGACAGCATTTATGGAGAGAGAATAGAGTCTGGATTTCCCATTCTGAGTCTGGATGACCCATTGTCAGATCTTTAGGGTTGGGTTCACAAGCGGCAGCTACAATTTGCCCCACATGAGCAGGGCAGAGACTGGACATTCTGCAACAAGAGGGTCATCACCAGATACCTGAGAAGCTCTGCACTAAGTTCAAATCACTGGTGTTATGGATAACCCAGGATTGTTCTGTATAGCTGTAACACCACCATTCAGAGCACAGCAGTAAGCTTGCTTGGCACTCCCATTACTTCTTAATCTGTAGCATACTGGCTGCAGTACATACTATCTAAAGGATGCACTGCAGAAATCCACCAAGCTTATTTCACAGCATCTTCCAGCCCCGCAACCTTTAGCACCAAGCTTTGGGAACACAATCACATCCAAGTCACATACCATCCTGATTCGGTCGAAGACTGCATTCCTTCACTGTCACAAATCAATATTCTGGAATTCCCGCCCTAACTACACTGGGAGAGCATCATTATCACAAGAATGGAGCCAAAAAGGCCCATCGGTACTTAGGGCAGGCAATATTTGTGACCTTGCCAGTATCAGCTATGTCAGGAGGGTGGGGCTGAGTGCACAAGGGTGAATGTTGAAAATAGTGTGACAGGATATGATGGACTATTTTGGAGTTTGTGTAAGGTGAAGCTCAGGAGTCTGGCAAGAGTATTGAAGAAGTTCAGCCCAGAGGTTTCAACAGTGGTGGAGCCAGGTAACAGCAGGGACAAGCAACATGAAGGAGCAACATGAAGATAGCCTGGAGTTTAACAGGTTGCAGTTTTGAAGTTCAGCTCACAAGCAAAAAGGACACTGATGTTATGGATATATGAAAGGAAAACTATGTTCAAAACATCTGTTGGAGCTGATGGAGTTTACAGCTAGCAGAACTGATAGAGGGGAACCTGTGAATATAGTATATTTAGATTTTCAGAAAGCTTTTGATAACATCCTACATAAGAGGTTAGTAAACAAAATTACAGCATATGGGATAGGGAATACTATACTGGCACGGATTGAGAACTGGTTAATGGACAGAAAACAGTGTAGGAATAAATCGGTCATGTTTAGGTTGGCTGGTAATGACTAGTGGGGCACTGCAAGGATCAGTGCTTGGGATCAGCTATTCACAATCTATGTCAATGATTTGGATGTGGAGATTAAATGTAATATTTCCAAGTTTGCAGATGGTACAAAACTAGGTAGAAGGATGCAAAGAGTTTCAAGGAGATTTGGAGAGGCTAAGCGAGTGGGCAGAAAATTGGCAGATGGAATATAATGTGGAGAAATGTGAGGTTATCCACTTTGGTAGGAAAAACAAAAATACATAGTATTGCTTAGGTGAGAGACTGGGAAGTGTTGAACTTCAAAGGGATTTAGGTATACTTGTTCATGAGTCATTTAAAGCTAATACACAGGCATGGGAAGCAATGAAAGAAGCAAATGGTACATTGGTCTTTATTTTAAGAGGATTTTAGTATGAAGTAAAGATGAGTTACTGCAACTATATAAAGTCTTGGTGAGGCTACACCTGGAGTAGTGTATGCAGTTTTGGTCTCCTTACCCAAGGAAAGACATACTTTCCCCCATAGAGGCAGTGAAACAAATGTTCACTAAATTAATTCCTAGGCTGGAGGGATTGTCCTTTGAGAAAAGATTAAATAGACAGGGCCTTTATTCTCTGGAGTTTAGAAGAATGAGAGGTGGTTTCATTCAAACATGCAAAATTCTTACAGGGCTCAGCAGGATGAATGCAGAAAGTAGTTTCCCCGTAGCTTGGGGGGATGCTCTACAACAAGGGGACATAGTCTCAGAATAAAAGGAAGGACTGCAGTGAGGGGTTGCTGAATCTTTGGAATTCTCTGCCCTAAAGGGCTGTGGAGGCTCAGTCATTGAATATGATCAAGACTGAAATCTATAGATTCTCCATCTTAAAAAAATCAAGGGATCCAGCGATTGTGAAGGAGTTGAAGAAAAAAATCAGCTATGATTTCTTTGGATTGTGGAGTAGGTTTGAAGGGCTGGATGGCCTACTGCTGCTCCCATTCCTTATATTGATTTATACTGTCTATGTGAATATCTGAGGTTACACTAAACAGTGCTACATCAGGTACATGTGCAGGATCGAGCTCTTGTGCACGGGAAAAACATGGGCAGGCGCCTCAGTGAATCAGTGCTCAATGGGCAAAGGTAAGGCGATAAATTAGTCTTCTTATCTGAAACCTTTTCGTAAAAGCGCTATTATTTGGACTCACGGCAGGATATATAATGCCACCTATCTGATCCTGTTCCCCTTTCTTGCCAATATGTATGCACGAGCCCTCGTGAGTGAAGAAAGAATGAAAATGTGATTCTGCACATGACACTGCATCAGGATCACCCCCGAGTAATGGACAGCAAGTTTGGGACATCGCATGGCCCTACATCAGGTACATGGGCAGGCATTGTGTTCTTGTGCATAGGAAGAACATCAAGTGAGCATCAGCTGTCTCACTGAATCAGTGCTGAATGCCGTGTGGAAAAGGTTAGTCTTCTCATCCGGAGCTTGATTACCGTGATGCAGTTTGAGCTGTTTGGAGTAACAGCAAAATAAATTTCCATTCCTCTGAGCCTCTACCCTTTTCTTCCCAAAGCTTATGCTTCCCCGCCAAATAGCCCCCCACCGCACAAAAATCCAAAATCCCTCCATCAAGCAAAAAGGTTGGACAAGCTTGCTGTAGAAGAAGCAGTTATTCAGGACGCTGATTTGACCCAAAAAGTCATTTTACCGAGGGACGTGGTGTAGTATTAGTGACATTGGGCTAATAATCCAGAGGGCCAGGCTAATTCAGGGGACAAGGGTTCAAATCTCACCACAGCAGCTGATGAAATTTATATTCAATTAATAAAACTGAAGTATAAAACGATGACTAAGAAAACCATCGGCGGTTGTTGTAAAAATCCCATCTGGTTATCTGGTTCACTAATGTCCTTCAGGAAGGAAATCTTCTGTCCTTACCTGGTCTGACCTACATGTGACTCTAGATCCACAGCAATGTTGACTCTTAACTGTCCCCTGAAATGGCCCAGCAAGCCACTCATTTCAAGGGCAATTAGGAATGGGCAACAAATGCTGCCCTTGTCAATGGCCCCCACATCCAATGAAAGAATTAGAAGGAAAAAGTATCTGTCAATTATTCTGCTTGAGGCTTCACATTTATCACTATCTGAGTTAACAGTTATTGCAAATTTCACCTTTGTGTTTGGAAATTCTCTCGGGAGCAAGATGTTGCACATTTCAGTAGGCACCTTATGTCCAGGAATGTGTCGATACTGTTCAATATCTAAGGACAGAACTGCATAATCCCACAGGGTACAAACTGGATATTGTATCACAAATACTTGTCCAACCTTTTCAACTGTGGTCGGAGAAACATTTCTGTGAGACTGGGTCAGGTACAATTTATTCAACTGTTCTGTTTTATAGTTAGGAAGCTCACTTCTGGGTCAGAATTCCAACTCTGACCAGTTCTGGGCCTAAGAAAAGCAACTTTCCCTTCACTAGCTCAGGCTTCCTTCCCACGTAACTGGTTGGCAGACTGCCCATTTATTCCATATAGTGAGCGTTCAGAGGAAATGGAAGGGCAGAGCTCTGACTCCTGACATGCTCAGGAATTAACCATGGAGTCTGTCAACTAAACGGACAGCCGTCCCTCTTGCATTCTAAGAGCACATCTTCAGGACATACATCATGCAGGTCTGAAATGATTAGAACTATTATATAACTGAGGTTGTTTCCATAGGCCACCAGAGGCAAGTGGAGTGATTAACCTACCCTATTAGGTGGGAAACGATGGGATCAGATCGGTTGCCCTTTTTACAACTTAATTTTACTTTCCATCGGATTCAATGTAAAATAAATTGAAGTGGCGTGTTTAAAATCAGGTGGCCAATCTGTCTGTACCAGTTTCACATTGGGCAATTTTAACCTAACCTGCCCAATGATATCTTAATGCTTCGGGTCAGTGTAGAAAACGAACAGAGATAATTGATTAATCTATATTATATATGTTACATTATGCAAGAGACGGCAGACCCTAAGCCCAACATCAGTGCTACAGATTGTGTATTTATTTTAAAATCGTGGATAAATTCACTTTGTTTTAAAACATAATCCTTAAATATAACTCATTCTCAAATCCTCTCAGTGAAAACAGAAATTCCAGACCATGGTCTCAGTGTTGCAGTCAGCTGTGAAGCACAAAAAAGCTAAATTTCACAGCTGACTGAGGTGCCAGCTGACTGATTAGCAGCCCTAACCAGATGGAGAGAATTTAGTTGTCCTGATAAAGCAATGGCTCCATACATTTGGAAATTGTGAAGCCAAGTCTGTTCCCAGCTGGCTATTCCAATAAAACAGATGTCTTGCTTATCCATGCCACACTTAAGTACACTCGATTGTCCTAGAATGGCTTCTGAGCACAGCACTGCATTTTATTGTGGAGTCAGCACAGTGGAAAGCTCCAGCTGCCTTTATCATTGAAGGGATGACATTTTAATTGGTGCTTTGCAATGAAAGAAGAAGAACAGGCCTTCAGAGAACAGACTGATCAAATATATGTGGTAGGGTGAGATGAAACCAAGAGATCAACATAAAATATTTGTTTCCTTGCCAATATGTAGCGGGTTTACAATTATAGAAAACCAAAAATAATAATTCAGGTTGCGATTCATGTTCTCAAGACATGCAACAAGACCTGTACAAACGTTCTAAAGTTAGCTGTTTGGAAAGAAAGGAGACACAATATCTGTACATTCTATACAGTTTACAACAAAAGACTGCTTGCAAACAATTAAATCAAGTTGATTAAGCCTCTTTGTTTCAGGCAAACAAAATTCACAAAACATGGATATTCGTTATGTCAAACATGGTCAGGGATATCACAAAACATGTCCCTTGAGGTACAAATTAGAGGCTATATCACAACTGGGATAGAAATCTGGAATATAATGCTGGTCTCAGTAATGGTGATAATGAAGTTGTCAATGACTTTTGCAAAATCCCATCTGGTTCACTAATGTTCTTCAGGGAAAGAAATCTACCGTCCTTAACTGGTCCGACCTACATGTGAAAATGCTATAAGTCACATGTAGGCCAGACCAGGTAAGGATGGCAGATTTCCTTCCCTAAAAGAACATAAGAACATAAGAAATAGGAGCAGGAGTAGGCCATCTAGCCCCTCGAGCCTGCCCCGCCATTCAATAAGATCATGGCTGATCTGACGTGGATCAGTACCACTTACCCGCCTGATCCCCATAACCCTTAATTCCCTTACCGATCAGGAATCCATCCATCCGCGCTTTAAACATATTCAGCGAGGTAGCCTCCACCACCTCAGTGGGCAGAGAATTCCAGAGATTCACCACCCTCTGGGAGAAGAAGTTCCTCCTCAACTCTGTCTTAAACCGACCCCCCTTTATTTTGAGGCTGTGTCCTCTAGTTTTAACTTCCTTACTAAGTGGAAAGAATCTCTCTGCCTCCACCCTATCCAGCCCCCGCATTATCTTATAAAGATATTAGTAAACCAGATGGATTTTTGCAACAATCAATGCTAGCTTCATGATTACCAACACTGAGACTAGTTTTATATTCGCAATTTATTAATTGAATTCCAATGCCACCAACTTCCATGTGGAATTCAAACCTGTGAACCAGAGCATTAGCTCGGGTGTCTGGATCATTCGACCAGTGACATTACCACTATGCCACCACCCCTCCGTTTCTGAAATGGACAAGCAAGGCACTCACTTCAAAGGCAAGTCAAGATAGGCAACAAATGTTGGCTTTGCCAGAAACAGCTACATCCCATGAAAGAATATGTTTAAAAAATTGCTTCTCCAATCTTTCTAATGGTGCACTGAGAAACACTTTGGCATTAGGCCAGATAAAATTCATTAAACTGCTTTGTTTCTGGTTAAAAAACTCGCAGGCTCACTTAAACCCTTCTGTGGTTGTAAATTTAAAAGCTTTTCTTAAATGTGCTGGCAAAGGCAATTTTCTGACAAAATAGACTGGTTATTAACTGCAGGATGGAAAAGTTGCTAGATGGTTAGCAGAAACTTACCAGTGATTCCAAATCCACTCTTTTGGTTCCAGGGAATGGATTCCATTTTTGAAGAACATCAACACTCTTCAGTAAAAAGTTTTTCTGCATTAAAAAAAGACCAATTAAACTTTGGCTGTTGTTCACAATTCCAGCCGGACAACTGTTAAATCAGCCAAGAAATGTCAATCAAAACGCTTACATAAAATGCAGTAATTAAGTTAAATAATTTTTGTTCACCAGGCAGGTTTTTAAATGAAATGTGGTCTCTTGTCATTCTGGCATCTCTCACACACACTAACTATCTGTCTGAACTTGATCCATCGAGTGGAATAATCATTATGTCAACTGGCCCTTGCGTCTGTACTGTGCACAGAACTGGCTCAACATCATTGTTCTTCCTCAACCTCTCAAATGTCGTCAACCTCCTTCACTTCATTTTTAAAGCCACCCTACAGATACTGTCAGTTTTAGGAAAGGTGAGTATTTTTTTAAAAAACTCTTTTAAGTGTAGAATTCACATGGCTTTATCTATTTCATTGGTTTATCTTTTAACAACAACAATCTGTATTGATATACCAACTCTGGCATAATAACATATCCTAAGGAGCTTCACTGGAACATTATAAAGCAAATTTGGCAGGGTCACATAACCTAATACAGATATCCGACTTTTAAAGCATCTTCTAATAGTGCAGTTTCATTTCAGTGCAGTTTGTAAATCAGGGAAGAGGAGATGGAGGGAGAGAGGGAGGGGCAGCAAGAGGAGTTGGAGAGAAGGAGGGAGGGATGGAGAGAAGGAGGGAGGGAGGGAGAGAGGGAGGGAGAGGAGATGGAGGGAGGGAGGGAGAGATGGAGGGAGGGAGGGAGAGAGGGAGCAGTGAAAGAAGATGGAGGGATGGAGGGAGCAGTGAGGGGAGATGGAGGGAGGGAGGGGCAGTGAGACAAGATGGAGAGGGAGGCAGGGAGAGAGGAGGGCAGTGAAAAGATTTGGAGGGAGGAAGTGAGGGAGGCAGTCAAAGGAGCTGGAGGGAGAGAGGGAGGCAGACTGTCAGAGGAGACGGAGGGTGGGAGCGAGGCAATCAGAAGATGGAGGGGAGAGAGGGAGGCAGTCAGAAGAGATGGAGAGAGAGCGAGAGTGCGAGAGGGGAGGAGGGAAAGAGAGGGAAGTGGGGGAGCTGTGGCAAGTGGGAAGGTCAGGCAGGGAGGCAGCCTGCAGGAAGGCTTGGGAACATGCCGAGGAGCAGGGGGCGGGGGGAACCGGTGGCAAGTGGGAGGGGGGAAGGGGGCGGCGAGTGGGGGGGGGGGGGGGAAAGGGGCGGCGAGTGGGGAGGGGGGAAGGGGTTGGCAAATGGGGGGGGGGGGGAAAGGGGTGGCGAGGGGGGGGAAGGGGCGGCGAGTGGGGGGGAGAAGGGGCGGCGAGTGGGGGGGAGGGAAGGGGCAGCGAGTGGGGGGGGAGGGGTGGCGAGTGGAGGGGGGGGAAGGGGCGGCGAGTGGGGGGAGGGTGGCGAGTGGGGGGGGGGAAGGGTGGCGAGTCGGGGGGGGTGGAAGAGGCGACGAGTGGGGAGGGAAGAGGTGGCGAGTGGGGGGGGGAAGAGGTGGCGAGTGGGGGGGAAGAGGTGGCGAGTGGGGGGGGGAAAGAGGTGGCGAGTGGGGAGAGGGGAAGAGGTGGCGAGTGGGGGGGAAAGAGGTGGCGAGTGGGGGAGGGGGAAAGAGGTGGCGAGTGGGGGGGGAAGAGGTGGCGAGTGGGGGGGGGAAGAGGCGGCGAGTGGGGGGGAAGAGGCGGCGAGTGGGGGGGGGGAAAGAGGTGGCGAGTGGGGGGGGGAAGAGGTGGCGAGTGGGGGGGGAAGAGGCGGCGAGTGGGGGGAGAAGAGGTGGCGAGTGGGGGGGGGGAAGAGGCGGCGAGTGGGGGGGGGAAAGAGGTGGCGAGTGGGGGGGGGAAGAGGTGGCGAGTGGGGGGGGGAAGAGGCGGCGAGTGGGGGGGGAAGAGGTGGCGAGTGGGGGAGGGGAAAAGAGGTGGCGAGTGGGGGAGGGGGAAAGAGGTGGCGAGTGCGGAGGGTAGAGGTGGCGAGTGGGGGGGTGGAAGAGGTGGTGAGTGGGGAGGGAAGAGGCGGCGAGTGCAGATGGAGGAGGCGGCGAGTGCGGAGGGAGGAGGCGGCGAGTGGGGAGGGAGGAGGTGGCGAGTGCGGAGGGAGGAGGTGGCGAGTGGGGGGGGAAGAGGTGGCGAGTGCGGAGGGAGGAGGCGGCGAGTGGGGGGGGGAAGAGGCGGCGAGTGGGGGGGGGGGGGGGGGAAAGGGGTGGTAGTTAGGTTTCAGGCAGCCAAT